>NW_027203282.1:0-125000 GCF_024711535.1 Dipodomys merriami | reverse complement strand
CCGAACCCTCACCCGAACCCTAACCCTCACACTCATTCTAACCCTTACCCTTACCTAACCGAAAACCTCACCCTCAAGCTCACCTTCACCCTAACACTCACCCTCACCCTAGCCCTCACCCCAACCTTAAATCTAACCCTAACTCTAACCCTCACTCTAACCCTAACCCTAACACTCACCCTAACCCTCACCCTCACCCTAACACTAACCCTCAACCTCACCTAACCCTCACACTAATCCTTACCCTCACCCTAACCCTAAAACTAACCCTAACCCTTACACTAACCCTAAACCTACCCCCGCCTAAATCTCAAACTATCCCTAACTCAAACCCTAACCCTCACCCTAACACTATACCTAACCCAAACTCTAACCTTCACCCTAACCCTAATCCTCACCCTCACCCTCAACCTCAGCCAAACCCTAACCCTAACCCTAATCCTAACCCTAACACTCACCCTCCAACTCACCCTAATTCTAAACCTAACCCTAATCCTAACCCTCACCCTAACCCTCACCTTCACCCTAACCCTCACCCTCACCCTAAACCTAACCCTAACCCGAAACTCACCCTAACGTTAACCCTAACCATAACACTCTCCCTCACCCTAAGCTTCAGTCACTTTAACCCTCATCGTAACCCTAATGCTCACCCACACCCTAACTCGAGGCCTCACACTCACCCTAACTCTCATGCTCACCCTAAATATCACCATAAACTTAACCCTCACCCTAAGCCTTACCCTAAACCTCAAACTAGACCTAACCCTTACCCTCACCCTGACCCTCACCTTAAGCCTAACCGTAACAATAATTCTAAACCTAAACCTCACTCTCACCCTCACCTTAACCCTAACCCAAAACCTAACCCTAAACCTCACCCTCACCCTCAAGCTAAACCTAACCCTAACCTTAACCCTCAACCTAACACTAACACTCACCCTAACCCTAATTCTAACCTTCACGCTAACCCTAACCCTAAGCCTCACCCTAACCCTCAACCTAACCCTAACACTAACCATAAATCTCACCCTCACCCTAACCCTCACCGTAAACCTTATCCTCAACTTAACCCTAAACTTAACCCTAACCCTAACCCTCACACTAAACTTAACCCTCATCCTAACTCTAACCGTACCCCTCATCCTAACCATCACCTTAACACTAACCCTAACCCTCACCTTAACCCTAATCCTAACCTTAACCCTCACCTAACACTAAACCTCACCCTAACCTTAACCCTCACCCTCACCCTAATCCTAACCCTAACCCTAACCCTAAAACTCACCCTCACCCCAACCTTCACCCTAAACCTTACCCTCACTCTAACCCTCACCCTAACCCTCCCCCTAACACTGACGCTAACAGTAACCCTCACCATAACCATCATCCTAAACCTTACCCTCATCCTAAACCTAACCCTAACCCTCACACTAACCCTAACCCTCACCCTAACCCTAACCCTACCCCTCACCCTACCCCTCACCCTAACCCTAACCCTAACATTAACCTCACCCAAACCCTAACCCTAAACCTCACTCTCACCCTAATCCTAACCCTAACCCTAACCCTTAACTTCACCTAACCTCTAATCCTAACCCTAACCCTAACCCTTAACCTCACCTAACCTCACCCTAATCCTTACCCTCACACTAACCCTAAACATAACCGTAACACTTACACTAACCTTAACCCTCACCCTAAACCTAACCATACCCCTCAGCCTCTCTTATACTAAAGCTAACTCTAACCCTAACAATCACCCTAACACTGAACCTAATCCTAACCCTATCCCTCCCCCTAATCCTAACGCTCACCCTCACCTTCACCCTCAGCCAAACCCTAACCCTAAACCTAATCCTAACCCTAACCCTCACCCTCACCCTCACCTTAACCATAGCCCTAAATCTCAGCCTCATCTAACCCTCACCCTACCCCTAACCCTCACCCTCACCCTAACTCTAACACTAACCCTAATCCTAACCTTCACCCTCACCCTCACCCTAACTCTAACCCTAATCCTCACCCTCACCCTAAAGCTAACCCTAACCCTAAACCTCATCCTCACCCTAACCTTCACCGTCCTCTATCCCTCACACTTACACTAACCCTCACCCACACCCTAACCCTGACCTTCACCCGAGCCCTCACTCTCACCCTAACACTCACACTCACCCTAAACATCACCCTAACCTTAACCCTCACCTTAAACCTTACACTAACCCTCACCCTAACCCTAACCCTCACTCTCACAATCACCCTCAACCTAAGCCTAACCCAACCCTAACCCTAATCCTAACCCTCACCCTCACCCTCACCCTCTCCTTAACCCTAAACCTAAACCTAACCCTAACACTCACCCTCACCCTCAAGCTAGCCCTAACCCTAACCCTCACCTTAACAGTAACCCTCACCCTAACCCTAATTCTAACCCTCACCCTAACACTAACCCTAAACCTAACCCTCAACCTAAACCTCACCCTAACCCTAAGGCTAACCCTAAATCTCACCCTCCCTCTAACCCTCACCCTAAACCTTATCCTCACCCTAACCCTAACCCTAACACTAAACTTGACCCTCACCCTAACTCTAACCCTACCCCTCACACTAACACTAACCCGAACCCTAACCCTCAACCTAACCCTAATTCTAAACCTGCCGCGGACCAGGTTCTGTCGGGACGACGGAGGATACCTAGGCGAGGAACCTGGAATAGGATGGGGAGATGGCAAACAGACAACTCACACACATTAGGAGTGGATGCTGAGTGCTGAGTGCTGAGTGCCATCTCCCCATCCTATTCCAGGTTCCTCCCCTAGGTATCCTCCGTCGTCCCGACAGAACCCGGTCCGCGGCATAAACCTCACCCTAGCCCTAACCCTAACCCTCACCCTAAAGCTAAACTTCACCCTAACCCTAACCCTCAAACTCACTGTCATCCTAATCCGAACCGTAACCATAAACCTAACACTCAACCTCACCCTAACCCTCACCCTAACCCTAACTCTCACTCTCACACGTACCCTCACCCTAAGCCTAACCCTAACCCTAATCCTAAACCTAACCCTCACCGTAACACTCACACTAACACTAACCCTTCACCCTCACACTCACCCTCATGCTAAGCCAAACCCTAACCCTAACCCTAATCCTAAACCTAATCCTCACCCTCACCCTCAACTTAACAATAACCCTAAACCTAACCATACCCCTCACCCTCACCCTCAAGCTAACCCTAACCCTAACCCTAACCCTAATCCTAAACCTAACCCTCACCCTCAACCTCACCCTCACCTTAACACTAACCCTAATCCTAACCCTAAACCTGACCCTCATCCTAAGACTCACACTCACCCTAACCCTACCCCACACTCTAACACTAACACTCACCACTCACCCTAAGCCTCACCCTAACCCTAACGCTAACCCTAAGCCTCACCCTCACCCTAACCCTCAACCTAAACCTTATCCTCACCCTAATCCTAACCCTAACCCTCACACTAAACCTAACCCTCACCCTTACCCTAACCCTATCCCTCACTCTAAACCCCACCCTAACCATAGTTGTAACCCTAACCCTCACCCTGACCCTAACCCTAAACCTAAACCTCACCCTGACCCTATCCCTCATCATCACCCTAACCCTAACCCTAACCCTAACCCTCACCCACACCCTAACCCGAACCCACACCCGAACCCTCACCCTAACCCTAACCCTCAACCCCACCCTAATCCTAACCCTTTCCTAACCCTCAAGCTCACCCTCATACTAAACATAACCTAACCCTCACCCTCACCCTCACACTCACCCTGAGCCTAACCCTAACCCTGACTAAGCCTAAACCTCATCCTACCCCTAAACCTCACCCTCAACCTCTCCCTCACCCTAATCCAAACCCTTACTCTAACCCTGAACCTCAGCCTAACCCCAACCCTAACCCTAACCCTAAACCTCTCCTAACCCTCACACTAATCCCTACCCTCAACCTAACCCTAAACCTAACCCTAAACCTTACACTAACCCTAAACATCACCCTAACCCTTAAATTAACCTCAGCCTAACTCTCATACTAATCCTAACTCTAAACCTAACCCTAACCCTCACCCTAACACTAACCGTCACCCTAATCCTAATTCTAATCCTCACCATAACCCTAACCCTAACCCTCACCCTAACCCTCAACCTAACCCTCACCCTAAACCTAAACCTAACCCTAACCCTCAAACTCACCTAACCCTCACACTAATCCTATCCCTCACCCTAACCCTAAACCTAACCCTACCCCTTGCACTAACCCTAACCCTCACCCTAACCCTAAACCTACGCCTCATCCTAACTCCCATACTAACCCTAACTCTAAACCTAACCTTCACCCTAACACTAAAACTAACGCTAACCCTAACCCTTACCCAAACCCTAACCCTCACCCTCACCCTCACCCTAACCCTAACCCTCACCCTAAACTTCACCGTCACTCTAACACTCACCCACACCCTAACCCTCACCCTCACCGGAGCCCTCACCCTCACCCTAACCCTCACGCTCACACTAAACATTACCCTAACCTTAACCCTCACCCTAAAACTTACCCTAACCCTCACCGTAACACTAACCCTCACCCTCACCCTCATCCCAAGCCTAAACCTAACCCTAAACCTAAGCCTAACCCTAACCCTCACCCTCACCGTAGATCTCACCCTAACCCTAATCGGCACCGTCACCCTCACCTTAACCCTAACCCTTGCTCTAATCCTAACCCTCAACCTCACCCTAAACCTTACACTAATCCAACCCCTAATCCTAACCCTCACCCTCACCCTAACCCTCAACCTAAACCTAACCCTAACCCTAAACCTCACCCGAACCCTAACCCAAACCCTAACCCTCAGCCTCACCCTAACCCTCACCCTAACCTTTAGAGTCACCCTCACACTAACCCAAACACTAACCCTCACCTTAACCCTAACCCTAACCCTAACCCTAACCCTCACCCTCACTCTAGCTCTCACCCTAACCTTAACCCTCAACCACACCCTAATACTCACCCTCACCCTCAACCTCATCCTCAGCCTTACCCTAATCATAACCCTCATACTAACCCAAAACCTAACCCTAACTCTCACCCTAACCCTAACCCTAACCCTTAGCCTACACCTCACCCTAACAATAACCCTAACCCTCACCCTCACCCTAACCCTCATCCTAAACCTTACCCTAACCCTCACTCTCACCCTGACCCTCAACCTAACCGTAACCCTCACCCTAACCCTAACCCTAACCCTCACCCTCACCCTCAGCCTGAGTCTAAACCAACCCTAACCCTAATCCTAAACCTACCCCTCACCCTCACCCTAACCCTAACCCTAAACCTTACCTAAGCCTAAGCCTCAACTTCACCTTCCCCCTAAACCTAAAGTCACCCTAACCTAACCCTCATCCTAACCCTAAACCTTAACCTCACCCTCACCCTAACAGTAACCCTAACCCTAGCCCTCACCCTATCCCTCAACCCTAACCCTAACGCTACCCCTAAACCTCACCCTCACCCCAAACTTCACCCTAACCCTTATTCTCACCCCAACCCTAAAACTAATCCTAACCCTAACCGTCACACTAACCATAACCCTCACCCTAACCCTAACCCTAACCCTCACCCTAATCATAACCCTAACCTTAACCCTAACCCTCTCTAACCCTCACTCTAACCCTAAGGCTAACCCTAAACCACACCCGCACCCTAACCTTCATCCTAACCCTTATCCTCATGCTAACCCTAACCCTAACGCTAAGACTAATCGTTACACTAACCATAACCCTCACCCTAACCCTAACACTACCCCTCACCCTAAACCTCACCCAAAGCTTAAAATAACCCTAATCCTAATACTAACCCTAACTCCAATCCTCACACTAAACCTAACCCTAAACCTAACATTAACCTTCACCCTCAACCTAACCCTAACCCTCAACCTCACCCTAACCCTAACCGTCACCCTCACCCTAATCCTCGCCCTAACACTCACGCTAACCCTAACCCTCACCCTCACCCTAACCCTCACCGTACCCCTTACCCTCACCTACCCCTAAACCTAACCCTAATACTCACACTAAACCTAATTCTCACCATAACACTCACCCTAACCCTAACCCTAACCCTCACCCTATCCCTAATCCTAACCCTCACCCTCACCCTAACCCTAACCCTAACCCTCACCCTATCCCTAATCCTAACCCTCACCCTCACCCTAACCCTAACCCTCACACTAACCCTAACCCTCACCCACACCCTAACCCTAACCCACACCATAATCCTCACACTCACCCGAATCCTCACCCTCAACCTAACCCTCACCCTTACCCTAAACATCACCCTGACCCTAACCCTCATCCTAACGCTAACCCTAACCCTCACCCTAAACCTCACCCTCACCTTAACCCTCAACCTCATCCTAATCTTCACCTTAATCATAAACCTTCCCTAACCGAAACCCTCACCCTCAAACTCACCCTCAACCTAACCATCACCCTCACACTCAACCTAACCCTCATCCTCACCCTAACCCTAACCCTAACCGTCACCCTCACCCCCAGTCTCAACCTAACCCTAACCCTAACCCTAACCCTAACCCTCACCCTCACCCTAACCTAGACCTCACCCTAACCCTCACCCTAACCCTAACGCTAACCCTAAATCTCACCCTCACACTAACCTTCACCCTAACCCTTATCCTCACCCTAACCTTAACCCTAACCCTAACCCTCACACTAACCATAACCCTCACCTTAACCCTAATCCTACCCCTTACCCTAACCCTCACCGTAACCCTAACAATAACCCTAACCCTAACCCTAACTCCAACCCTCACGCAAAACCTAACCCTAACCCTAACCCTAACCCTCACCCTAACACTAACACTAACCCTCACCCTAACACTCACGCTAACCCTAAGCCTCACTCACACCCTAACACTCACTGTAACCCTTACTCTCACCTAACCCTTAACCTAACGCTAAGACTCACACTAAACCTAACCCTCACCCTAACCCTAACCCTACCCCTCACCCTAACCCTCACCCTAACCCTTACCCTCACCCTAACCCTAAACCAAAGTTTAACCCTACCCTCAAACTAACCCTAACCCTCAAAGTAACCCTAATCCTAAACCTCACACTCACCCTCAGCCTTACCCTCACCCTAACCCTAATTCGAAACCTAATCTTCATATTCACCCTAATCCTATCACTAACCCTCACCCTAAAACTCACCCTCACCCTAACCCTCACCCTAAACCTTACCTTCACCCTCATATTAACCCTAAAATGAACCCTAAACCTCCCACTAACCCGAACCCTCACCCTAATCCTAACCCTAATCCTAGCCCTCACCCTCACCCTCAACCTCACTCTCAGAATTGCCCTAACCCTAAGCCTAACCCTAACCCTAAGCCTCACCCTAACCCTCACCCTAACACTCACACTAACCCTAACCCTCACTCTCACCCTAACCCTCACTGTAACCCTTCCCCTAACCTAACCCTAAACCTAACCCTAACACTCACACTAAACCTAATGTTCACCCTAACCCTCACCCTCACCCTAACCCTAACCCTCACCCTCACCCTAATCCTCACAGTCAACCTAACACACACCAACACCCTCACCCTCACCCACACCCTAATCCTCACCCGAACCCTCACCCTCACCATCACCCAAACCCTCACCCTTACCCTAAACATCACCCTAACCCTAACCCTCACCCTAACCCTAACTCTCACCCTAACCCTAACCCTCACCCTAAACCTGAACCTCAACCTAATCTTCACACTTACCCTAACCCTTACCTAACCGAAACCCTCACCCTCAACCTCAACCTAACCCTCACCCTCACCCTCAACCTAACCCTCACCCTCAACCTAACCCCTACCCTAACCTTCACCCTTACCCCCAGTCTCAACCTAACCCTAACCCTAACCCTAACCCTCAACCTCACCCTAACCCTCACCCTAACTCGTACCCTCACCTTAACCCTAACCCTAACACTCAAAGTAAACCGAACACTCACCTTAACCCTAACCCTAACCATAAACCTCACCCTCAACCGCACCCTCACCCTCAACCTAACGCCAAACCTAACCCTAATGCTCATCCTAACCCTAAGCCTCACGCTCACCCTAGTCCTAACCCTCACCCTACCAATAAACCTAACTCTCACCCTCACCCTAACACTAACCCTAACGCTAATCCTAAACCTAACCCTCACACTCACCCTAACCCTAACCCTCACCCTAACCCACATCCTAATCCTAACCCTACCCCTCACCTTCATCCTAACCCTTACCCTAACCATAACACTCATACTAACACTAAACCTCATCCTAACCCTAAACCTCACCCAAACCTAACCCTAAACCTAAACCTCAACCTAATCCTTACCCTAACCCTAACCCTAACGCTAACCCTCACACTTTCCCTTAACCTCACCCTAACCCTAAACCTAACCCTAACTTTAACCCTCAGCCTAACCCTCACCCTAACACTGATGCTAACGCTAACCCTCACTCTCACCCTAGCCCTCACCCTAACACTTACCCTCACCGAACCCTAACCCTAACCCTCACACTAAACCTAAATCTCATGTTAAACCTAACCCTACCCCTCACCCTAACCCTAACCCTGACCCTCACCTAAACCTTAGCCTAACCCTAAATCTAATCCTAACCCTAACCCTCACCTAATCCTGCCCCTAACCCTCCCCCTAACACTAACACTAACCCTCACCCAACCACTCACCCTAACCCTAAACCTAACCCTCACCCTCACCCTAAAACTCAACATAACCCTTACCATTACCCTCACCCTCACCATAACCCTAACCCTAACCCTAAACCTCAACCTAACCCTCATCCTCACCCTAATCCTAACCGTAACCCTAACCCTCACACTAACCCTCACCTAATCCTCACCATAACCCAAACCCTCATCCTCTCCCTAAAACTCACCCTAACCCTTAGCCTCACCCTAAACCTCAACCTATCCCTAACCCATACCCTCACACTAACCCTAAACCTAACCCTAACCCAAACCCTAAGCCTACCCCTCACTCTAACCCTCACCCTAACCCTAACCTTAACACTCGCCCTAACCCTCACACTAACACCCTTGCCTAACCCTAAACCTAACCCTAAACCTCACACTAAACCTAACCCTCACCCAAACCCTAACCCTACCCTTCACTCTAACCCTTACCCTAACCCTAACCCTAACCCTCATCCTAATCCTAACCCTAACACTCACTCTCACCCTACCTCTCACCTTAACACTAATTCGCACCCTAACCCTCACCCTAAAACTAACCCTCACTCTAACCCTAACCCTCACCCTCAGCCTAAACCTCACACTAATCCCACCACTAACTCTAACCCTCACAATCACCCTAACCCTCACCCTAACCCTAATCCTATCCCTAACCTAACACTCACCCTAACCCTAAACCTCACTCTAACCCTAACCCTCTCCCTCATATTAATCCTAACACTAACCCTAAACCTCACACAGACCCTAACCCTCACCCTAACCCTAATCCTATCCCTAACCTAACCCTCACCCTCACGCTAACCCTAACCCTAAACCAAACCCTCACCCTCACCCTAACCCTTATAGTCACCCTTGCGCTAACCCTCACACTAACCCTAAACCTCACCCTAACCCTAACCCTAACCATCACGCTCACCCTCAACTTCACCCTCAGCCTAACCCTAACCCTAACCCTAATCCTAAACCTAACACTCCCACTCAACTTCACACTAACCATTACCCTAACCATAACCCACATATTAACCCGAAATCTATTCTTAACCCTAAACCTCACCCTAAAACTAACCCTAACCTGAACCCTCAACCTACTCCTTACCCTAACCCTAACCCTAACCATCAACCTCACCCTAACACTCACCCTTACCCTTAAACTCACCCTAACCCTAACCTTAATCTTAAATCTAACACTACCCCTAACCCTAACCCTCACCCTATCCCTAACCCTAACCATAACCATAACCCTCACCCTAACCCTAAACCTAACCCTCACCTTAACCCTAACCCTAACCCTCAACCTCAACCTAGCTCTCACCCTAACCCTAATCTGCACCCTAAACCTCACCCTAACCATAACCCTCACTCTACCCCTAACCCTCTCTCTCACCCTAGGCTTCACCCTAATCATAATCCTAACCGTAAACCTCACCCTCACCCTAGCCCTCACCCTAAACCTAACCCTATCCTTAACCCTAACCCTCACCCAAACTCTAACCCTAAAAACAACCCTAACCCTCACCCTCACCCTAACCCTCACCCTAACCCTTACAGTCAACCTCAAACTCACCCTCAGCCTAACCCTAACCCTAATCCTAATCCTAAACCTAACACTCCCCTTCCCCCTCCCCCTAACCCTACCCATAATACTCACCCTAAACCTAACCCTAACACTCACACCAACACTAACCCTATCCCTAACCCTCATCCTACCCCTTACCCTAACCTTAACCCTAACCGTAACCCTCACCCTCAACCTAACCCTTACCCTAAACCTTACCCGCACCATAACCCTCACCCTAACCCTCATTCTCACCCTCACCCTCTCCCTAAACCTAACCGTAACCCTCACCCTAACCCTAACTCTAACCCTCACCCAAACCCTCACCCTAATACTCATGCTAACCCTAACACTCAGTCTCACCCTAACGCTCACCCTAACATTTACCCTCACCCTAACCCTGACCCTCACCCTCAGAATTACCCTCACCCTCACCTGAACACAAACCCTCACCATAACCCTCACCCTCACCATAAATATCAACATAACCCTAACCCTCACCCTAACCCTAAACCTAACCCTCATCCTAACCCTCACCCTCACCCTCACCCTCACACTAAGCCTAATCCTCACCCTCACCCTAGCCCTCACCCTAACCCTAACCCTAACAGTCACCCTAACCCTCAACCTCACCATAGTCTTTACCCTAACCCTAACTCTCCCTTACCTAACCGAAACCCTCACCCTCAAACTCACACTAACCCTCACACTCACCCTCAAATTAACCCTAACCCTAATCCAAACCCTAACCTTCACCCTCACCCTAAACCTCACCCTAACCCTTACCCTCACTCTAACACTAACCCTAACCCTCATACTAAACCTAACCCTAACACTAACCCTAACCCTAACCATAACCCTCACCCTCAACCTCACCTTCACCCTAAACCTAACCCTAACACTAAACCAAATGCTCACCCTAAACCTAACCCTCACTCTAACCCTAACCCCAACCCTCAACCTCACTCTAACCCCAACCCTAACTTTAACCCTCAGCCTAACCCTCACCCTAACACTGACTCTAACCCTAACCCTCACTCTCACCCTAGCCCTCACGCTAACACTTACCCTCATCGAACCCTAACCCTAACCCTCACAATAAACCTAACTCTCACGCAAAACCTAACCCTGCTCCTCACACTAACACTCACCCTAACCCTAACCTTGACCCTCACCTTAAACCTAACCTAACCCTAACCCTCACCCTCACCTTAGCTCTCACCCTAATCCTAATTCACACCCAAACCATCACCCAAAACATAACCCTCACTCTAACCCTTACCCTCACTCTCACCCTAACCCACACACTAATCCTAATCCTCACCCTAACCCTAACCCTCACCCTAACCCTAACTCTATCCTTAAGCCTATCACTCACGAAAACTCTAACCCTAAACCCAACACTAACCGTCACCCTCACCCTAACCCTTACAGTCACCCTCACCATAACCCTCACACTAACCCTAAACCTCACCGTAACGCTAACCCTAAACCTCACGCTTAACCTTAACCTCACCCTCAGCCTAAACCTAACCCTCACCCTCACCCTTACCCTTAACCTTATCCTAACACTAACCCTAACTGTAACCCTCACCCTAACCCTCCGCCTAACAGTCACGCTAACCCTAACCCTCACTCTCACCCTAAACCTCACCTAACCCTTACCCTTACTTAATCCTAACCCTAACCCTCACACTAAACCTAACTCTCACCCTAACGCTAACCATACCCCTCACTCTAACCCTCATCTTATCACTAACCCTAACCCTCACCTTAACCCTAACCCTAACCCTAACCCTCACCCTCACCCTAGCTCTCACCCTAACCCTAATCCGCACTCTAACCCTCACTCTATCCATAACCCTCACTCTAACCCTAACCCTCACACTCAACCGAAACCTCACACTAATCCTAAACCTAACTGTAACCCTCACACTCACCCTAACCCTCACCCTAACCCTAACCCTATCCTTAACCCTAACCCTCAACCAAACTCTAACCCTAACCACAACCCTAACCCTCACCCTCACCCTAACCCTCACCCTAACTCTTACAGTCACCCTCAAACTCACTCTCAGCCTAACCCTAACCCTAATCCTAAACCAAACCCTCCCCCTCACCCTCCCTCTCACCCTAACCCTAACCATGGTCCTCATCCTAACCCTAACCCTAATCCTCACACTAAACCTAACCCTATCCCTAACCCTCATCCTACCCCTTAACCTAACCTTAAAACTAACCGTAACCTTCACCCTCAACCTAACCTTCACCCAAACCCTTACCCTCACACTAACCCTCACCCTAACACTCACCCAAACCCTCAGCCTCAATCTCACCCTCACACTAAGCCTAACCCTAACCCTAACCCTAATCCTAAACCTAACCCTCACCCTCACCCTAACCCTAACCCTAACCCTAACCCTCAACCGCACCCTCACCCTAACCCTAACTCTAACCCTAACCTTCAACCTAACCCTCACCGTGACCCTAAGGCTTAACCTCACCCTCACCTTAACGCTAACCCTAACCCTCACCCTCACCCTAACCCTCACCCTAAATCTTCTCCTCACCCTAACCCTAACCCTAACCATCACACTGACCATAACCTTCAAACAACATTACCCTAACATTACCCCTCACCCTAACCCTTACCCTAACACTAACCCTAACCCTCACCCTCACCCTAACCCTCACCGTCACTATAACTCTCCCCCTTAACCTAACACTCAAACACAGCCTAACCCTCATCCTCACCCGAACCCTCACACTCATCCTAACTCTCACCCTCACCCTGACACTCACCCTCAGCCTAACCCTATCCCTCACCTTCACCCTCACCCTAAGCCTAACCCTAACCCTAACCCTAGTCATAAACTTAACCCTCACGCTCAACGTCAACCTAACCCTAAACCTAAACCTAACCCTATCCCTCACCCTCATCATCAACATAACCCTAACCCTAACCCTAACACTCACCGTGACCCTAACCCTCACCCTAACCCTATCCTAAACCTCACCCTAAACCTTACCCTAACATTAACCCTAACCCTAAATTTAACCCTCACTCTAACACTCACACTAAACCTAACCCACACCCTCACCCTAACCCTACCCCTACCCTACCCCTAACCCTCACCCTCACCCTCAGCCTAACCCTAACCCTAACCCAAATCCTAACCCTAACCCTCAACCTCACCATCATCCTAACACTAATGCTAACCCTAACCCTCATACTAGCCCTAACCTTCACCCTAACTCTTACCTAAACCAAACACTCCCTCTCACCCTCACCCTCACACTCACCCTCAGCCTAACCTTAACCCTAACCCTAATCCTTAATATAACCCTCACCCTCACCCTCACCCTAACCCTAACAATAAGCCTAACCCTAAACCTAACCCTAACTTTAACACTCACCGTAATACTAACATTGACATTTACCCTAACCCTAACCCTCACCCTAACCCTAACCCTCATCCTAACCCTAACCCTAACCCTCACCCTGACCCTAACCCTCACCGTAACCCTTACATTCAACCTCACCCTCAGCCGAACCCTGAACCCAACCCTAACCCTAACCCTAACCCTGACCCTCACCCTAACCCTAAACCTAACCCTAACCCTAACCCTAAACCTCACCCTATCCCTAACCCTAACCATAACCATAACCCTCACCCTAACCCTAACCCTAACCCTCACCTTAACCCTAACCCTAACCCTCAACCTCATCCTAGCTCTCACCCTAACCCTAATCTGCACCCTAAACCTCACCCTAACCATAACCCTCACTCTACCCCTAACCCTCTCTCTCACCCTAGCCTTCACCCTAATCATAATCCTAACCGTAAACCTCACCCTCACCCTAGTCCTCACCCTAAACCTCAGCCTAACTCTAAACCTAAATGTCACTCCAACCCTCATGCTAACCCTCACCCTAATCCTAAACCTAACCCTAACCCTAATACTAAACCTCACCCTAACCTTCACCCTAACCCTGACCCTATTCCTAACCCTCACCCTCAGACTAACACTAAACCTAACTCTAAATTTCATACTAAACCTAATACTCACCCTAACCCTAACCATCACCCTAACCCTAAACTTACCCCTCACCCTAGCCCTCACCCTAACCCTAACTCTCAACCTAACCCTAACCCTAACCCTAACCCTCAACCTCACCCTAACCCTCACCGTCACGCTAACCATCACCCTAACCAGAACCCTCACCCACACCCTAATCCCCACTGCCACCTGAACCCTCACCCTCACCTTACCCTCACCCTAAACCTAACACTAAACCTCACCCTAAGCCTCACCGAAAACCTAACCCTCACCCTCACCCTCACCTTAACACTTACCTAACCGAAACCCTCACCCTCACCCTCACCCTCAAACTGACCCTCACCCTCACCCTTGCCCTCACCCTAACCCTAATCTTAACCCTCACCCTAACCTTCACCCTAACACTTTCCCTCACCCTAACCCTAACCCTAATCCTAAACCTCACCTTAACCATAACCCTAACCCTCACCCTCACCGCATCCTCACCCTAACCCTTACCTAACCGAAAACCTCACCCTCTCCCTCACCTTCAACCTGACCCTCACACTCACCCTTGCCCTCACCCTCACCCTAATCCTAACACTTACCCTAACCTTCACCCTAACCCTTACCCTCACCCTAACCGTAACCCTAAACCTAACCTTCACACTAAACCTATCAATAGCTCCCACCCTGACACTCACCCACCAAACCGTCAAAATAACCCTAAAGATAAACCTAACCCTCACCCTCACCCTAACCCTAACCCTCACACTAAACCTAACCCTATCCCTCACTCTAATCCTCATCCTAAACCTAATCCTAACCCGAACCCTCACCCTAACTGTAACCCTCACCCTCACCTTAATCCTCAGCCTAACCCAAACCCTAACCCTAATCCTAAACCTCACCCTCACCTTCACCCTCACCCTCAGTATAACCCAAACCCTAACCCTAATCCTAACACTAATCCTCACCCTCAACCTAACCCTAACACTAACACTAAACCTCACCCTAACCATCACCCTCACCCTCAACCTAACCCTAACCCTAACACTAACCCTCACCCTGACCCTAACCCTCACCCTAACCCTTACCCTAACTCTAAACCAAGGCGTCACTGCAAGCATAGAACTAACCCTCACCCTAACCTTAAACCTAAACATAACCCTAATCCTAACCCTCACCCTAACTTTCACCCTAACCCTAAACCTATCTCTAACCCTCACCCTCAGACTAACCCTAACCCTAAACCTTACCCTCACCCTAACCCTAACCCAAACTGTAAATTTCACACTAACCCTAATACTCACCCTAACCCTAACCCTCAGGCTAACCCTAAACCTACCACTCACCCTAACCGTCACCCTAACCCTAAGCCTCACACTCAACCTAACACTAACCCTAAACCTCACCCACACCCTAACCCTCACTGTCACCCTAACCATCACCCTAACCCGAACCCTCACCCACAACCTAATCCCCAATGTCACCTGAACCCTCACCCTCACCCTAAACTTCACCCTAAACCTAACCCTAATTCTAACCCTCAACCAAACCCTCACCCTAACTCTAATACTAACCCTCACCCTAACCTTCACCCTAACCCTTACAATCACCCTAACCCGAACCCTAACCCTAATCCTAACCCTCACACTAAACCTAACCCTAACCCTCACCCGAACACTCAGCCTAACCCTCATCATCACCCAAACCGTCAAAATAACCCTAATGATAAACCTAAACCTCACCCTCACTCTAACCCTAATGCTCACACTAAACCTAACCCTTAACCTAAACCTCAACCTAACCCTAAACATAACCCTCACCCTAACCCTAACCCTAAATCTAACCCTAACCCTCACCCTAAAGCTAATGCTAGCCCTAACCCTCAATCTCACCATAACCATTATTCTCACCCTTACCCTCACACTAACCCTAACCCTAACCCTCACCCTAGCCCTAAACATTACCCTAACCCTCACCTTCATCCTAACCCTCACCATCAACTTAACCCTCACACTAACCCTCACACTCACCCTAAGCCTAACCCTAACCCCAATCCTAAAATTAACCTTCACCCTCAACTTCACCCTAACCCTAACACTGACGCTAACACTCAACCTCACCCTCACATTAACCCTCACCCTAATCCTAACCCTCTCCCTCACCCTAACCCACACCTTAACCCTAACCCTAACACTAACCCTCACCCTCAGCCTAATCCTCACACTCACCGTCTCCCTGACCCTAACCCTAAACGAAACCTCACCCACACATTAACCCTAACCCTAACCCTCAGCCTAACCCTCACCCTCACCCTGACACTCACCCTCAGCCTAAGCCTAACCCTCAACTTCACCCTCACCCTAAGCCTAACCCTAACTCTAACTCTAATCCTAAACTTAACCCTCACCCTCAACCTCATCCTAACCCTAACCCTAAACCTAACCCTATCCCTCACCCTCACCCTCAACGTAACCCTAACCCTAAACCTAACACTCAATGTAACCCTAACCCTCACCCTAACCCTAATCCTAAACCTCACCCTAAACCTTACACTAACCTTAACCCTAACCCTAACCTTAACTTTCGCTCTAATCCTCACACTAAACCTAACCCACACCCTAACCCTAAACCTACCCCTAACCCTAAACCTCATCTTCACCCTCAGCCTAACCCTAACCCTAACTCAAATCCTAACACTAACACTAACCCTCACCCTCATCCTCACCCTAACCCTAACCCTAATCCTAACCCTCATACTAACCCTAAACCTCACCCTAACTCTTACCTAACTCAAACACTCAATCTCAACCTCACCCTCACCCTCACCCTCAGCCTAACCTTAACCCAAACCGTAATCCTAAACCTAAACCTCACCCTCACCCTCACCCTAACCCTAACGCTAACAATAACCCTAACCCTAAACCTAACCCTAACTCTAACCCTCACCTTAACACTAACACTGACCTTTACCCTAACCCTAACCCTCACCCTAACCCTAACCCTCACCCTCACTCTAACCCTAACCCTAACCTTAACCCGCACCCTAAACCTCACCCTAACACTCATGCTAACCCTAAACCTGACTCTCACCATAACACTCACCTTAACCTATCCCTAACCCTAACAATCACCCTAACCCTCAACCTAACACTAACACTAACCCTAAACCTCACCCTCATCCTAGCCCTCAGCCTAACCCAAATCATAAGCCTAAGCCTAACCCTAACCCTCACCTCAAGCCTAACCCTCACCCTTAATCTAAACCTCACCCTCAACCTAACCCTAAACTTAACCCGCAACCTAACCCTCACCCTCTCCCTAACGCTAACCTTAACCCACAACCTCAACCTCAGCCTCAGCCTTAGCCAAACCCTAACCCTAACCTCAACCGTCACCCTCACACTCACCCTAACCCTAAATCAAAACCTACCCCTCACTCTCACCCTCATCCTCACCCTCAACCTAACCCTAAACTTAACCCGCACCCTAACCCTAACCCTCACACTAACCCTAACACTCATCCTAACCCTATCCCTACCCCTCACCCTAACGCTCAACCGAACCCTAACCCAAACCCTATCCGTCACCCTAACACTAACCCTTACTCTCACCTTCACCCGACCACTCACCCTAACACTAATCCTAAACCACAAACCAATCCTCACCCTAAACCTAACACTAACCCTCAACCTAACCCTTACCATAAACCTAACGCTAACCCTAACCCTCACCGTGACCCTAACCCTCACCATAACGCTTACATTCAACCTCACCCTCAGCAGAACCCTGAACCCAACCCTAACCCTAACACTAACCCTCACCCTCACCCTAACCCTAACCCTAAACCTAACCCTAACCCTAACCCTCACCCTATCCCTAACCCTAACCATAACCGTAACCCTCACCCTAACCCTAACCCTAACCCTCACCTTAACCCTAACCCTAACCCTCAACCTCACCCTAGCTCTCACCCTAACCATAATCTGCACCCTAAACCTCACCCTAACCATAACCCTCACTCTACCCCTGACCCTCACTCTCACCCTAGCCCTCACCCAAATCATAAACCTAACCATAAACCTCACCCTCAACCTAACCCTCACCCTAAACCTAACCCTATCCTTAACCCTAACCCTCACCCAAACTCTAACCCTAACAACAACCCTAATCCTCACCCTCACCCTAACCATCACCCTAACCCTTACAGTCAACCTCAAACTCACCCTCAGCCTAACCCTAACCCTAACCCCAATCCTAAACTTAACCCTCCCCCTCCCCCTCCCCCTAACCCTAACCATAATCCTCACCCTAACCCTAACCCTAACCCTCACACTAACCCTAACCCTGTCCCTAACCCTCATCCTACCCCTCACCCTAACCTTAACCCTAACCGAAACCCTCACCCTCAACCTAACCCTCACCCTAACCCTTATAGTCACCCTAACCCTCACACTAACTCTAATCTTAACCCTCATCCTAACCCTAAATCTAACCCTCACCCTAACCCTCAACTTCAACCTCACCCTCACACTAAGCCTAACCCTGACCCTAACCTAATCCTAAACCTAACCCTCACCCTCACCCTAACCCTAATCCTAAACCTCAACCTCACCCTCACCCTTACCCTAACTCTAACCCTAACATTCACCCTAACCCTAACACTCACCGTGACCCTAACGCTTAACCTCACCCAAACCCGAACCCTAACCCTAACCCTAACATGCACCCTAACCCACACCCTATCCCTCACGCTAACCCTAAACCTCACTCTCACCCTGACCCTCACTCTAAGCCTTAACTTCACCCTAACCCAAACCCTAACCCTAAACTTCACACTAAACCTAACCCTCACCCTCACCCTAAACCTAACCCTAACCCTAATGATAACCCTAACCCTCACGCCAACCCTAACCCTCACCCTAACCCTTGAACTCACCCTAAATTTAAACCTACCCTTAACCCTCAGCCTCACCCTAACCCTCACCCTAAACATAGCCCTGAACGTAACCCTAACCGTAACTCTCACCCAAACCCTCACCCTAACACTAACCCTAAACCTCACCCTCAACCTAACCCTTACCTAACCGAAAACCTCACCCTCACCCTCACCCTCAACCTGACCCTCACCCTCACCCTTGCCCTCACCCTCACCACCCTAATCCTAACCCTCACCCTAACATTCAACCTAACCCTTACCCTCAGCCTAAACGTAACCCTAATCCTAACCCTCATACTAAATCTAACCCTACCTCCCACCCTAACCCTCACCCTAACCCTAACCCTAATCCTCAACCTAACACTAATCCTACCCCTAACCCTAACCCTCACCCTCACCCTCACCGTCAACCTAACCATCACGCTAACCTGAACCCTCATCCAGAACCTCACCCCCACTGTCACCTGAACCCTCACCGTCACCCTAACGTTCACCCTAAATCTAACCCTAATTCTAACCCTCAATCTAACCCTCACCCTAACCCTAATCCTAACCCTCACCCTAACCTTCACCCTAACCCTTACCCTCACCCTAACCCTAACCCTAATCCTAACACTCACACTAAACCTAAACCTAACCCTCACCCTAACCCTCACCAAACCCTCATCATCACTCAAAACGTCAAAATAACCCTAATAATAAACCTAAAACGGACCCTCACCCTAACAGTAAACCTAACCCTAAACCTCAACCGCAACCTAACCCTAACCATAACCCTCACCCTAACACTCACCCTAACCCTAACCCTAATTCTAACCCTCAACCTAACCCTCACCCTAACCCTCAACCAAACCCTCACCCTAACCCTAACGCTAACCCTAACCCTCACCCTCAACCTAACCCTCAACTTAATCCTTACCCTCACCCTCACTCTCAGCCTAACCCTAAACCTAACCCTATTCCTAACCCTAATCCTCACCCTCACCTTCACCCTAACTCTTACCTTAACCCTAACCCTAACCCTCACTCTCACCCTAAACCTAACCCTAACCCTAATCCTCACCCTAAACCTAACCCTCACCCTAAACTTCACCCTAAAACTCACCCTAAACGTAACCCTAATTCTAACCCTAACCCTCACCCTAATGCTAATGCTAACCCTAACCCTCAATCTCACCATAACTCTTATTCTCACCTTAAGCCTAACCCTAACCCTGACCCTCACACTAACCCTAACACTAACCCTAACCCTCACCCTAGCCCTAAACATTACCCTAACCCTCACCCTCATCCTAACCATCACCATCACCCTAACCCTCACCCTAACCCTCACACTCACCCTAAGCCTAACCCTAACCCTAATCCTAAACCTAACCTTCACCCTCAATGTCACCCTAACCCTAACACTGACCCTAACACTCACACTCACCATCACACTAACCCTCACCTAATCCTATCCCTCACCCTCACCCTAACCAACACCTTAACCCTAACCCAACACTAACCCTCACCCTCATCCTAAACCTCATCCTCACACTCACCCTAACCCTTACAGTCACTATACCCATCCCCCTAAACCTAACACTGAAACACAGCCTAACCCTCATCCTCACGCGAAACCTCACTCTCATCCTAACCCTCACCCTCACTCTGACACTCACCCTCAGCCTAAGCCAAACCCTCACCTTCACCCTCACCCTAAGCCTAACCCTAACCCTAATCCTAAACTTAAGCCTCACCCTCAACCTCAACCTAACCCGAACCCTTAACCTAACCCTAACCCTCACATTCACCCTCAACTTATTCCTAACCCGAACCCTAACACTCACCCTAACCCTAACCCTCAGGCTAACCCTAATACTAAACCTCAACCTTAACCTTAACCTAACCTTAACCCTAACCCTAACCTTAACCCTCACTCTAATCCTCACACTAAACCTAACCCACACCCTTACCCTACCCCTAACCCTACCCCTCACCCTCACCCTAATCCTCACCCTAACCCTAACCCTAACCTTAAACCAAACCTCACCCTAACATTAACCCTAACCCTAACCTCACCCTCACCCTAACCCTCACCGTCAATATAACCCTCCCCTTAAACCTAACACTCAACCACAGCCTAACCCTCATCTTCACCCGAACCCTTACCCTCATCCTAACCCTCACCCTCACCCTGAAACTCACCCTCAGCCTAACCCTAACCCTCACCTTCACCCTCACCCTAAGCCTAACCCTAACCCTAGTCATAAACTTAACCCTCACCCTCAACCTCACCCAAACCCGAACCCTAAACCTAACCCTATCCCTCACCCTCACCCTCAACTTAACCCTAAACCTAACCCTAACACTCACCCTAACCCTAACCCTCAGCCTAACCTTAATCCTAAAACTCACCCTAAACATTAACCTAACCTTAACCCTCACTCTAACCCTCACACTAAACCTAACCCGCACCCTCACACTAACCCTACCCCTAACCTTAAGCCTAACCCTCACCCTCACCCTAATCCTCACCCTCACCCTAATCCTCACCCTAAAACGAACCCTCAAACTAACATTAACCCTAACCCTAAACCTCACCCTCACCCTAACCCTCATCATCACTATAACCCTCCCCCTAAACCTAACACTCAAACACAGCCTAACTCTCATCCTCACCCGAACCCTCATCCTAACCCTCACCCTCACCCTGACACTCAACCTCAGCCTAACCCTAACCCTCACCTTCACCCTCACCCTAAGCCTAACCCTTACCCTAACCCTAATCCTTAACTTAACCCTCACCCTCAACATCACCCTAACCCTAAACCTAAACCTAACCCTATCCCTCACCCTCACCCTCAACTTAACCCTAACCCTAAACCTAACACTCACTGTAACCCTAACCCTCACCCTAACCCTAATCCTAAACCTCACCCTAAACCTTAACCTAACCTTAACCCTAACCCTAACTTTAACCCTCACTCTAACCATCACACTAAACCTAACCCACACCCTCACCCTAAACCTATCCCTAACCCTAACCCTCACCCTCACCTTCAGCCTAACCCTAACCCTAACCCAAATCCTAACCCTAACCCTCACCCTCTCCCTCAACCTAACACTAACCCTAACCCTAACCCTAACCCTCATACTAACCATAACCCTCACCCTAACTCTTACCTAACTCAAACACTCACTCTCACCCTCACCCTCACCGACACCCTCAGCCTAACCTTAACCCTAACCCTAATCCTAAACCTAACAGTCACCCTCACCCTCACCCTAACACTAACCCTAAAAATAACCCTAACCCTAAACATAACCCTAACTCTAACCCTCACCGTAACACTAACACTGATCTTTACCCTTACCATAACGCTCACCCTAACCCAAACCCTAACCCTCACCCTCACCCTAACCCTAACCCTAACCCTCACCCTAACGTTCATGCTAACCCTAACCCTGACCCTCACCATAACACTCACCTTAACCCTATCCCTATCCCTAACACTCACCCTAACCCTCACCCTAACACTCACACTAACCCTAACACTCACTCTCTCCCTCACCTTACCCCTAACCCTAACCCTAAACCAAAACCTCACCCTAACCCTAACATTAACACTCACCCTCAACCTTACCCTAACCCTAACCCTAATTCTAACCCTAAACCCCACCCTCACCCTAGCCCTCAGCCTAACCCAAATCCTAAGCCTAAGCCGAACCCTAACCCTAACCCTCACCCTTAACCTAAACCTCACCCTAACCCTAACCCTAAACCTTACCCTAACTCTCACCCTAACCCTAACGCTAACCCTAACCCACACTCTCAACCTCAGCCTCAGACTTAGCCTAACCCTAACCTTAACCCTAACTTCAACCGGCACCCTCACACTCAACCTAACCGTAAACCTGAACCTACACCTCACTCTCACCCTCACCCTCACCCTCAATCTAACCCTAAACCTAACCAGCACCCTAACCTCACCCTCACCCTAACGCTAACCTTAACCCACACACTCAACCTCAGCCTCAGCCTTAGCCTAACCCTAACCCTAACCCTATCCTCAACCGTCAGCCTCACACTCACCCTAACCCTAAATCTAAACCTACCCCTCACTCTCACCCTCACCCTCACCCTAACCCTAACCCTCACCCTAATCCTAACCCTAACTCTCACCCTCACCCTACTCTCACCCTAACCCTAACCCTCACTCTAAACCTAACCCTCACCCTCAGCCTAACCCTCACAATAATCCTAACACTAACCCTAACCCTCACAATCACCCAAACCCTCACCCTACCACTAATCCTAACCCGCAACCTAACCCTCACCCTAAACCTAACCCTAACCCTCAACCTAACCCTCACCCCAACCCTAACGCTAACCCTAACCTTGACCCTAACCCTTACTCTCACCCTAAACCTAACGCTAATTTTAACCCTCATGCTAACCTTAACCCTCACCCTGACCCTAACCCTCACCGTAACCCTTACACTCACCCTCACCCTAAGCCGAAACCTGAACCCAACCCTAACCCTAACCCTAACCCTCACTTTCACCCTATCCCTAACCCTAAACCAAAACCTCACCCTAATCCTAACATTAACCCTCATCCTCAACCTAACCCGAACCTAACCCTAAACCTCAACCTAAACCTAACACTAAACCTCACCCTCACCCTAACTTTTATTCTCACCCTAACCCTAACCCTAACCCTCACACTAACCATAACCCTAACTCTAACCCTCACCATAACCCTCACCCTAACCCTAATGCTAACCCTTACCCTCACCCTCAGCCTAACCCTCACCCTTACCCTTACATTCACCCTTACCCTAAGTCTAAACATAACCCTAACCGTAAACTTCACACTAACCTAAGCCTCACCCTATACCTAACCCTACCCCACAACCTAACTCTCATGCTAACACTAACCCAAACCTAATCCTCACCCTATCCCTCACCCTAACCCTAACCCTCACCAACACCCTACCCCTCAACCTAACCGTACCTCTAACCCTAACCTGATCCTAACCCTCACCCTAAACCTAAACCTCACCCTCACCCTAACCCTTAGCCTAACCCTAACTCTAATCCTAACCCTAACGCTCAACTAATCCTCCCCCTAACCCTCACCCTAACACTAACCCTAACCCTCACCCTCACCCTAACCATCAACATAACCCTTACCCATACCCTCACCCTCACCATAACCCTAACCCTAACCCTAAACCTCAACCTAACCCTCACCCTAACCCTAATCCTACCCTAACCCTAACCCTCACAATAACCCTCACCTAACCCTCACCCTAACCCAAACCCTCATCCTCTCCCTAAACCTCACCCTACCCTTTAGCCTCACCCTAACCCTCAACCTATCCCTAAACCTAACCCTCAAACTAACCCTAAGCCTCAGCCTAACCCTAACCCCAAACCTCACCCTAAGCCTCACCCTAACCCTAATACTAACACTCACCATAACACTAACCCTAACCCTAACCCTCACCCTAAGCCTCACACTAACCCTATCCTAACCCGCACCCTAACACTAACCCTAACCCTAAACCTCACCCTAACCCTAACACTAACCCTAAACTTTCCCCTCACTCTAACCCTCACACAAACACTCATGCTAACACTAACCCTCAATCTCACCCTAACCATCACCCTAACCCTAACCCTCACCTAAACCTAACCCTAACCCTAAACCTCACACGAAACCTAACCCTCACCCAAACCCTAACCCTACCCCTCACTCTAACCCTCACCCTCACCCTAACCCTAACCCTCACCCTAACCCTAACCCTAACCCTCACCCTCACCCTACTCTCACCCTAACCCTAACCCTCACTCTAACCCTAACCCTCACCCTCAGCCTAACCCTCACACTAATCCTAACACTAACCCTAACCCTCACAATCATCCAATCCCTCACCCTAACCCTAATCCTATGCCTTACCTGACCCTCACCCTAACCCTAACCCTAATCCTAACCCAAACCCTCTCCCTCACCCTAACCCTTATATTCACCCTCGCCCTGACCATCACAATAAGCCTTACCCTCACCTAACCCTAACCCTCACAATAAACCTAACCCTCACCCTAACCCTAACCCTACACCTCACTCTAACCCTAACCTTAACCCTAACCTAAACACTCACCCTCACCCTAACCCTCACACTAACCCTTATAGTCACACTCACCCTAACCCTCACATTAACCCTAAATGTCACCCTAATCCTAACCCTAACCCTCACGCTCACCCGCAACTTCACCCTCAGCCTAACCCTAACCCTAACCCTAAACCTAAACCTAACACTCCCCCTCACTTTCACCCTAACCCTTACACTAACCATAACCTTCATACTAACCCTAATCCTAAACTTAACCTTAAACCTCACTCTAACCCTAACCCTAACCCTTACCCTAACCCCCACCCTCACCCTAACCCTCACGCTTACCCTTAACTTCACCCTAACCCTCACCCTTAAACTTAATCTCACCCTAACCCTAACCCTAACTTTAACCCTCACCCTAACCCTCACCCTAAGACTCACGCTAACCCTAACCCTCATTCTCACCCTAGCCCTCACCCTAACTCTTACCCTCACCAAACCCTAACCCTAACCCTCACACTAAACCTAACTCTCACCCTAAACCTAACCTTACCCCTCAACCTAAACCTCCCCCTAAGCCTAACCCTAAACCTCGCCTTAACCCTAACCCTAACCCTAAACCTCACCCTCATCCTAGCTCTCACCCAAATCCTAATTCACACCCTAACCCTAACTCTAAACATAACCCTCACTCTAACCCTAACCTTCACTCTCACCCTAACCCTCACACTAATCCTAACCCTAAACTTAACCCTCACCCTCACCCGAACCCTCACCCTAACCCTAACCCTAACCCTATACTTAAACCTAACCCTCATGCAAACTCTAACCCTAACCCCAACCCTAACCCTCACCCTCACCCTAACCATTAGAGTCACCCTCACCATAACCCTCACACTAACCCTAAACCTGACCCTAATGCTAACCCTAAACCTCACACTCACCCTTAACCTCACTCTCAGCCTAACCCTAACCCTAACCCTCACCTTCATCCTTACCCTTAACCTCACTCTAGCACTAACCCTAACCCTAAATTTAACCCTCACCCTAACCCTCCCCCTAACACTCACGATAACCCTAACCCTCACTCTCACCCTAAACCTCACCCTAATCCTTACCCTTACCAAACCATAACCCTAACCCTAATGCTAACCCTAAACCTCACCCTAACCCTAACCCTACACCTCACTCTAACCCTAACCCTATCCCTAACACTCACCTTAACCCTAACCCTAACCCTCACCCTCATCCTAGCTCTCACCCTAACCCTAATCCTCACCCTAACCCTCACCCTAACCATAATCCTCACTCTAACCCTAACCCTCACTCTCACCCTAACCCTCACACTAATCCTAAACCTAAACATAACCCTCACCCTCACCCTAACTCTCACCCTATCCCTAACCCTATCCAAAACCCTAACGCTCACCCAAACTCTAACCCTAACCACAACCCTAAACCTCACCTTCACCCGAAACCTCACCCTAACCTTTACAGTCAACCTCAAACTCACCCTCAGCCTAACCCTAACCCTAACCCCAATCCTAAACTTAACCCTCCCCCTCACCCTCCCCCTAACCCTAAACATAATCCTCACCCTAACCCTAACCCTAACCTTCACACTAACGCTAACTCTGTGCCTAGCCCTCATCCTACCCCTCACCCTAACCTTAACCCTAACCGAAACCCTCACCCTCAACCTAACACTTACCCTAACCCTTATAGTCACCCTAACCCTCACACTAACTCTAATCCTAACCCTCATCCTAACCCTAAATCTAGCCCTCACCCTAACCCTCAACCTCAACCTCACCCTCACACTAAGCCTTACCCTGACCTTAACCCTAATCCTAAACCTAACCCTCACCCTCACCCTAACCCTAATCCTAACCGTCAACCTCACCCTCACCCTTACCCTAACTCTAATCCTAACCTTCACCCTAACCCTAACCCTCAACGTGACCCTAACGCTTAACCTCACCCTCACCCTCACCCTCACCCTCACCCTAACCCTAAACCTCATCATCACCCAAACTGTCAAAATAACCCTAATGATAAACCTAACCCTCTCCCTCACCCTAACCCTAACCCTCACACTAAACCTAACCCTAACCCTAACCCTCACCCTAACCCTAACCATAACCCTCACCCTAACATTCAACCTAACCCTATCCCTAACACTAACCCTCACACTACCCCTAATCCTCACCCTAAACCTAACCCTATCCCACCCTCTAATCCTCATCCTAAACCTAATCCTAACCCTAACCCTCACCCTATCCTTAACCGTCACCCTCACCTTAACCCTCAGCCTAACCCAAACCCTAATCCTAATCCTAAACTTCACCCTCACCCTCACCCTCAGCATAACCCTTAACCCTCACCCTTATCCTCACCCTCACCCTCACCCTAACCCTAACACTAACCCTCACCCTAACCCTCACCCTCACCCTCAACCTAACCCTAACCATAACCCTAACACTCACCCTAACCCTTCCCCTCACCCTAACCATAACCCTCACATTAACCCTAAACCTAAACCTCACCCTCACCCTGACCCTAACCCTATCCCTCAACCTCACCCTCTCATTCATCCGCATCCTCAGCCTAACCCGAAACTAACCCTAACCATCACACTAAACCTATCCCATAACCTAACCCTCAACCTCACCCTCAACCTCACACTCAGCCTAATCCTAACCCTAAACCTAATAATAACCCTAATCATCACCCTCACCCTCACCCTCACCCTTACCCAAAACATCACATTAACCCTAATGCTAACCCTAAACTTAACCCTCATCATAAACATAACCCTCACCCTAAACCTCACACTCACCATAATCCTTACCCTAACCCTAACCCTTACCCTTACCCTAAACCTCACCCATAGCATAACCATAATCCTTACCCTAACTTTCACCGTTACACTCACCCTAACCCTAAACCTAACCCTAATCCTAATGCTAACCCTCACCCTCACCCTCATCCTCACTGTCAAACTCAACCTCACCCTAACCCTAACACCAACCCTAACAGTCACCCTAATCCTAAATCTCCCCCTAACCCTAACCCTAACCCAAACAGTCACTCTCACCCTAACCCTCACACTAACCCTAACCCTCACCCTCACCCTAATCCTCACCCTAACCCTAAACCTAACCCTTAATTAACCGAAACCCTCACCCTCACCCTAGCCCTCACCCTAACCCTAACCCTAAACCTAACACCAACCCTCACCCTCAACCTCATACCCACCCTCAGCCTAACCCTAACCCAAACCCTAATCCTAACCCTAACACACACCTCCCCTACACCCTAACCCAAACCCTAAACCTAACCCTAACCCTAAACCAAACCCTAACCATAACTCTCACCCTAACCCTAACCCTACCGCTAACCCTAGTCCTCAACCTCACCCTCACCCTAACACTAACCCTCACACTAAGCCTCACACTCACCCTAATCCTCACTCTAAAGCTATCCCTAACCCTTATCTTACCGAAAACCTCACCCTCAATCTCACCCCCAATCTCACCCTAACCTTAACACTAACCCTAATCCTCACCCTAACCCTCACTCTCATCCTTAGCCTAACTGTAACCCTAATCCTAACCCTCACACTAACATTCACCCTAACCCTAGCCCTATCACTCACTATCACCCTCACCTTCACCCTCACCCTAACCCTAAACCTAACTCGCACCTAACCCTTAATTAACCGAAACCCTCACCCTCACCCTCACCCTAGCCCTCACCCTAACCCTAACCCTCACCCTCACCCTAACCCTAACACTAACCCTCACCCTAACACTCACCTACCCTAAGCCTAACCCTAAACCTCACCCTCACCCTAAACCTCACCCTAACACTTACCCTCACCCTAACCCTCACCCTAAACCTAAGCATAACCCTAACACTAACCTTAACCCTCAACCTAACCCTATCCTTACCCCTCACCCTAACCCTTACCCTTCCCTTAACCCTAACCCTAACCCTCACCCTAAAACTAAACCTAACTCTAACCCCACCCTCACCCTAGCCCTCACCTTAACCCTAATTCTAACCCTCAACCTAACCCTAACTCTAACACTCAACCTAACCGTCACACTAACCCTAAAGCTAAACCTAAACCTCACACACAAGCTAACCCTTACTCTCACACTAACCCTAACCCTAACACTAACCCTAATGCTAAAACTAACCCTCACCCTCACCCTAACCCTCACCTTAACCCTTACCCTCACCCTCACCCTCACCCTCATCCTCAGCCTACCACTAAAACTAACCCTAATCCTAACCCTAGTCCTTAACCTCGCCTTAACCCTAAGCCTAAACTTAACCCTAACCCTAACCCTCACCCTCACCCTAACCATAACCCTAACCCTAAACCTCACCATAAACGTAACCCTCACCCTAAACCTAACCATAACCCTCATCCTCACCCTTAACCAAACCCTAACCCTAACCTGAAACCTAAATCTAACGCAAACGCTAAACCTCAACCTCACCCTAACTCTTATTCTCACCCTAAACCTAACCCTAACCCTAACCCTCACACTAACCCTAACCCTAAGCCTCACCCTAAATCTCACCCTAGCTGTAACCCTTACCCTAAATCTCACCCTCATCTTAATCCTCACCATCACCCTAACCCTCACCTTAACCCTAACAATCACCGACAACCTAAACCTAATCCTCAGCTTGACCATAACACTCACCCTAACCCTAACCCTAACCCTCACGCTCACACTCACCCTAAGCCTAACACTAAGCCTAACCCTAATCCTAAACCTAACCCTCATCCTCAACTTCACCCTAACCCTAACAGTAACGCTAACCTCAACCTCTACATCACCCTAACCCTAAAGCTAACTCTAACCCTCACCCTATCCCTAATCCTCACCCTAACCCTAACCATAACCCTTACCTAATCGAAACGCTCACCCTCACACTCACTCTGACCGTCGCCCTAACCCTCATCATCACCCTAGCCCTCAGCCTAACCCTAATCGTAACTCTATCCCTAACCTTCACCCTCACCCTCACCCTAAGCCTAACCCTAAACCTAACCCTAATCCTAACTCTAACACTAACCCTAAACCTAAACCTCACCCTCACCCTCACCCTAATCTTAACCCTAACACTCACCCTAACACTGACACTAACACTAACCCTCACCCTCACCCTAACACTCACAGTCACTATAACCCTCACCCTAAACCTAACCCTCACCCACATCCTAAACCTCATACTCACCTGAACCCTCACCCTCATCCTAACCCTCACCCTCACACTCACACTCACTCTCAGCTTAACCCCAACCCTCACCCTCACCCTCAGCTTAAGCCTAGCCCTAACCCTTACCCTAACCCTAATCCTAAAACTAACCCTCACACTTACCCTCACCCTAAACCTATCCCTAAAACTAACCCTATCCCTCACCCTCAATCTCAACCTAACCCTAACTCTAACCCTAACCCTCAACCTAACCCAATCCCTCAACTTAACCCTAATCCTAAACCTCACCCTAACCCTTACCCTAACCCTAACCCTAACCATTACCCTAAACCTCACTCTAAACATAATGCTAAACCTAACCCTCACCCTCACCCTAACCCTCCTAAACCTTAGCCTCACGCTAAACCTAAACTTAACCCTAACTCTGACACTCACACTAAACTTAACCCTCACCCTAACACTATCCCTAACCCTCACCCTAACCTTCACCCAAACCCTAACCATAACCCTCACTCTATCCCAAACCCTAACCCTAACCCTCACCCTCACCCAAAATCTCACCCTCACCCTAATCCTCACCCTAACCCTAATCCTAAACTTTACTTTACCGAAAACCTCACCCTCAATCTCACGCCCACTCTCACCCTAACCCTAACACTAACCCTCATCCTCACACTCACACTCACCCTAACCCTAACCCTATCCCTCACTATCACCCTCACCCTCACCCTCAACCTAACCCTAAACCTAACGCTCAGCCTAACCCTAAGCCTCACACTAACCCTAACCCTCACCCTCACCCTCACTCTTAGCCTAAACTTAACCCTAACCATAATCCTAAACCTAACCCTCACACTCACCCTAACCCTAATCCTAAACCTACCCCTAAACCTCACCCTCACCCTCCACCTAACCCTAACCCTAAACCTAACCCTCACCCTTACACTAAACCTCACCCTAAACCTAATCCTAAACCTCACCCTAACACTAACACTACCCCTAACCATGACCCTAAACCTCATCCTAAACCTTATCCTCACCCTAACACTAACTTTTACCCTAACCCTACCCCTCACACTAAACCTAACCCTCAACCTAACCCTAAACCTACCCCTCACCCTAAACCACACCCTATCCATAACCCTAAACATAACCTTCACCCTAACCCTAAACCTAACCCTCACCTTCACCCTCACCCTAACACTAACATTAACCATAAACCTAAGCCTCACCCACAACTTAACCTTCACACTAACCCTCACCCTAACCCTCACTCTCACCCTAAACATTACCCTAACCCTCACCCTAAACCTAACCTTCACCCTAAACCTCACCATCACCCTAATCCTCACTCTAACCCTCACCCTACCCCTCACCCTAATACTCACGCTAACCCTAACACTCGCTCTCACCTGAACACTATCCCTAACCCTAACCTTCACCCTAACCCTCATCCTAAAACTCACGCTAACCCTAACCCTCACTCTCACCTTCAGCATCGCCCTAAGGCTAACCCTAAACCTCACCCTAACCCTAATTCTAAAACTAACCCTCACCCTCAACCTAGCCCTCACCCTAACCCAAATCATAAGCCAAAATCTAACCCTAACCCTCAAACTAACCCTAACCATCACCCTTAACCCAAACCTCACCCTAACCCTAACCCTAATCCTCACCCTAACCCTTTCTCTATCTCTAACGCTAACCCTATCCCTCACCCTCAGCCTCAGCCTTAGACTAATCCTAACTCTAACCCTAACCCCAACCCTCACACTCACACTCAAGCTAACCCTAACCCTAAACCTACCCCTCACTCTCATCCTCACCCTCAACCCAACCCTAAACCTTACCCGCACCCTAACCTTAACCCTCAAACTAACCATAACTCTCACCCTAACCCTATCCCTACCCCTCACAATAACCCTCACCCTAACCCTAACCCTAACCCTAATACTAACCCTAAACCTAACCCTCACCTTCACCCTAGCCCTCACCCTAACCCTAACCCTCACCCTAATACTAACCCTAATCCTAACCCTCATCTTCACCCTAGCCCTCACCCTAACCCTTATCATAACCCTCAATATAACCCTCACCCTCACCCTAACCCTAACCCTCAATCTAAACTTCACCCTAACCCTAACGCTAACACTAACCCTGACCCTAACCCTTACTTTCACCCTGACCCTAATCCTAACCGTAACCCTAATTCTAACCCTGACCCTCACCCTAACTCTAACCCTCACCATAACCCTTACACTCACCCTTACCCTCACCCGAAACCTAAACCCAACCCTCACCCTAATGCTAACCCTCACCCTCACCCTAACCCTAAACCTCACCCTAAACCTAAACTTAACCCTCATCCTCACCCTAACCTGAACCATAACCCTAACCATTATCCTAAACCTAAGGCTAACCCTAACCCTTATTATCACCCTAAACCTAATTTTAACCCTAACCCTCACACTAACCCTAACCCTAACCCTAACCCTAAACCTCACCCTAACGCTCACCCTAACCCTAACCTTTATCCTAACCCGCACCCTCACCCTAACCCTCACCGTCCCCCTAACCCTCAACCTAAACCTAACACTAGGCCTAACCCTCACCCTCACGCTAACCCTCACCATAACCCTAACCCTCATCCTAAACCTAATGCTATTCCTAATCCTCACCCTAAGCCTTACTCTCACCCAAAACCTAAACCTAACCCTAATGCTAACCCTAACCCTCACCTTCACCCTAACACTCATAGTAACCCTTACCCTAACCCTCACCCTCAGCCAAATCCAAAACCAACCCTAATACTAACACTAAACCTCACCCTCACCCTCAGCCTAATTCTAACCCTAAACCTAACCCTAATCCTAACCCTCACCCTATCCCTAACCCTAACCTTAAACCTCATCCTAAAACAAAACCTCAACCTAACCTTAACCTTAACCCTCACCCTACCCCTCACCCTAATACTCACGCTAACCCTACCCCTAACCCTAAAGCTAACCCTCACCCTAACCCTCACACTAGCCCTCACCTTAACCCTAACCATAACCGTAACTCTCACCCTCACCCTCAGCCTAAACCTAACCGTAACCCTAACCCTTACCCTCACCCTCACCCTATCTCTAACGCTAACCATAATCCTAACCCTCACCCTCAACTTCACCCTAACCAAAACCCTAACCCTAACCCTCACCCTGAAGCTAACCTAACCTTAAAACTTACCCTATCATTAGTCACCCTTACCCTCACACTAACCTTAAACTTAACCCTAACCCTAACCCTCACACTAAACGTAACCCTCACCCTAACACTAACCCTAGCCTTCACCCTAACCCTCTCCCTCAACCTCACCCTAAGCCTAACCCTAACCCTAAACCTAACCCTCACCCTAACGCTAACCCTAACCCTAAACCTCACCCTAACCCTCACCGTCACTTTCACGACAACCCTAACCCTACCCCTCACCCTAACCCTCAGCCTAACCTTAAACCTAATCCTAACTGGAACCATCACTCTCATACTCACACTAACCCTAACCGTAATCCTAACCCTAACCCTAAACCTAACCCTCAATCTCACCCTCACCCTCAACCTAACTCTAACTCTAACCCTAACCCTAACCCTCACCCTAACACTCACCCTCACCCTAACACTCACCCTAAACCTTAACCTAACACTAACCCTAACACTAACCCTAAACCTCACCCTAATGCTCATCCTAACCCACACGCTAACCGTAAACCTCACTCTCACCCAAACCCTCAAAGTAAACCTTAACTTCACCCTAACCCTAACCCTACCTCTAACCCTCACACTAAACCAAACCTTCACCCTAACTCTAACCCTCAACCTCACCCTCACCCTCAACTTCTTCGTAACCCTAACCCTCAACCTAACCCTAACCCTCACAATAACCCTAATGGTAACCCTAACCCTCACCCTAACCCTAACCATCACCATAAACCTTACCCTCACCCTAACCCTACCCCTACCCCTAACCTTCATCCTCACCCTCACCCTAAACCTCACCCTAACCCTAACCTTATCCCTAACCCTCATCCTCTCCGTCACCCTAACCCTAACACTCAAACTCACCCTCACCCTCAGCCTAACCCTAACCCTAACCCTAACCCTAATCCTAACCCTAACCATCACCCTCACCCTAACACTAACCCTAACCCTAACCCTCATACTAAACTTAACCCTCACCCTAACCCTAAACCTAACCCTAATCCTTACACTCTCCCTCACCCTTACCCTCACCCTGAGCCTAACCTTAACCCTAACCCTAATCCTAACCCTAACCCTCACCCTCAACCTCACCCCATACCTAACCCTAACCCTCACCCTCACCCTCACCCTAACACTAACCCTCACACTAACCCTCACCCTAACCCTAACACTAACCCTCACTCTAACACTAACCCTCACTCTAACACTAACGCTAAACTTCACCCTAACCCTAATTCTAACCCTAACCCTCACTCTAACCCTAACCCTCACCCTAACCCTAACGCTAACCATAACCCTCACAGTCACCCTCACCCTCAGCCTTAGCCTAACACTAAACCTCAACCTAACCCTAATTCTAACCCTAAACCGATCCCTTACCCTAGCCCTCACTGTAACCTAAATCCTAAGCCTAACACTAACGCTAACCCTCACCATAACCCTAACCCTCACCCTTAACCTAAACCTCAACTTATCCCTAATCCTAACCCTAACCCTAACCCTAACCCTAAAGCTAACCCTAACCCTCACAGTCAGCCTCACCCTCAGCCTTATCCTAAACCTAACTCTAACCCCAACCCTCACACTCACACTCATACTAACCCTAAACCTAAACCTACCCCTCACTCTAAACCTAACCCTCACCCTCACCATAAACCTAACCCTAACCCTAACCCTCACCCTCACCCTCACCCCAACCCTAAACCTAAAAATAACCATAACCCTAACACTAACCCTCACCCTAACACTAATACTAACCCAAACCCTCACCCTAACTCTAATTCTAACCCTAAACCGCACCCTCAACCTAGCGCTCACCCTAACCGAAATCCTAAGCCTAACCATAACCCTAACACTCGCCCTAACCCTAACCCTCACCCTAAAACTAAACCTCACCCTAACCCTAACCCTAACCCTCACCCTAACTCTAACGCTAACACTAACACTCACAGTCACACTCACCCTCATCCTTAGGCTAACCCTAACCCTCACCATCACACTAAACCTCACCCTAAACCTAACCTTTACCCTAACCCTAACCATAACCATAACCCTCACCCTCACCCTCACTCTAAGCCTTAGCCTAAACCTAACCGTAAACCTAACCCCAACCCTCACCCTCACACTCACCCTAACCCTAACCCTAAACCTACCCCTCACTCTCACCCTCACCCTCACCCTAACCCGAACCCTCAACCTAACCTTCACCCTAACCCTAATGCTAACCCTAACGCAGACCCTAAACCTCACTCTCACCCTAACCCAACCCTATCCTTAACCCTAATGCTAACCCTAACCCTCACCCTGACCCTAACCCTCACTGTAACCCTTACCTTCACCCTCACCCTCATCGGAACCCTAAACCCTACCCTAACCCTAACTCTAACCCTCACCCTCACCGTAACCCTAACCTTAAACCTAAACCTCACCCTAACCCTAACCTTAACCCTCATCCTCACCCTAACCCTTATTTTCACCCTAACCCTAACCCTAAACTTAATCCTCACACTAACCCTAACCCTAACCCTAACCCTCACCCTAAACCTCACCCTAACCCTAACCTTTACCCTAATCCTCACAGTCACCCTAACCCTCACTGTCACCCTAACCCTCAACCTAAACCTAATGCTAACCCTAACCCTCAACCTAAACCTCACCATCTCCCTAACCCTCATCCTAACCCTAACACTAACCCTAACCCTCACCCTAACCCTTACTCTCACCCTAAACCTAACCCTAACCCTAACCCTAACCCTCACCCTCACCCTAACCCTCACAGTAACACTTACCCTCACCCTCACCCTCAGCTGAACCCAAAACCAACCCTAATCCTAACCCTAATCCTCACCCCCACCCTAAGCCTAATTCTAACCCTAACCCTAACCCTAACCTTCACCCTCACCCTAAACCTAACCCTAAACCTAAACCTCACCCTAAACCTAAACCTCACCCTAAACCTAACATTAACCCTCATCCTCACCCTATCCAGAACCCTAAACCTAATCCTCACCATAAACCTAGCGCTAACCCTAACCCTCACCCTAACCCTTATTCTCACCCTAACCCTAACCCTAAACCTAACCTCACACGAACACTAACACTAACCGTAACCCTCACCCTAACCCTCACCTTAACCCTAACCCTCACCCTCACCCTAACCCTCAACCTAAACCTAACGCTAACCCTAACCCTCAACCTCACCCTTACTCTCACCATAAACCTAACCCTCACACTAACCCTAACCCTAACACTAACCTCACCCTAACCCTCACCCTAACATTAAACCTAACCCTAATCCTCACCCTCACCCTAACCTCATCGTCACTCTAACCCTCACCCTAAACCTAACCCTCACCCACACCTTATCCCTCACACTCACCCAAACCCGAACCCGCATCCTAACCCTCACCCTAAACCTAAGCCTCACCTTCATCTAACCCTCACCCTAAGCCTAAACCTAAACCTAACCCTAATCGTAAACCTAAGCCTTACCCTCAGCCTGAACCTAACCCTAATCCTACTCCTAACCCTAACCCTCACCCTCACCCACCACCTAAAACTAACCATAACCCTAACCCTCACCCTTACACTAACCCTCACCCTAAACCTTATCCTAAACCTCATCCTAACCCTTACCCATACCGTAAACCAAACCCTCACCCTAACCCTCACCCTAAACCTTATCCTCACCCTAAACCTAACCTTTACCCTAACCCTAACCCTCACACTAATCCTAACCCTCATCCTAACCCTAACACTACCCCTCACCCTAACCCTCACCCTGACCCTAAGCCTAACCCTAACCCTCACCCTAACCCTCACCTTCACAATAATGCTCACCCTAACCCTAACCTTAACCCTTACGTATCGAAACACTCACCCTCACCATCAAAATAAGCCCTCGCCCTCACCCAAGCCCTCACCCTAACCCTAAACCTAACCGTAACCCTCACCCTCACCCTCACCCTCAGCCTAACCCTCACCCTAACCCTAACGCTAACCCTAACCCTCACCCTCACCCTCTCCCTAACTCTAACCCTAACCCTAATCCTAAACCTCCCCCTCCGCCTCCCCCTAACCCTAACCCTGACCCTAACCCTCACCCTAACCATAACCCTAACCCTAAACCTCCCACTCCCCCTAATCCTTCCCCCTAACCCAAACCCTAATGCTTACCTAATCGAAACCCTCACCCTCACCCTCACCCCAACCCTCACCTTCACCCGAGTCCTCAACCTAACCCTAACCCTAAACCTAAACCCAACCCTCACACTCACACTCACCTTCAGCCTAACCCTAAACCTAACTCTAATCCGAACCCTAAATCTCACCCTCACCCTCACCCTTAGCCTAACCCTAACCGTAACCCAAATCCTAAAACTAATCCTCACCCTCAACCTCACCCTATGTCTAACCCTAATCATAATCCTAACCCTCACCCTCACCTTCAACCTCACACTAACCCTAACCCTATCCCTAATCCTCACCTTAACCCTAAACCTCACCCTCACACTCATCCTAATACTTACCCTAACCCTAACACTCACCCTCACCCTGACCCTCACCCAAAAGCTTACCCTCACCCTAACCCTAACACTAATTCTAAACCTCACCCTAACCCTCACGCTAACCCTAAACCACACTCTTAGCCAAATCCTCAAGCTAACCCTTAACTTCACCCTCACCCTAACCCTAACCCTAACCCTCACACTAAACCTAACCCTCACCCTAACCCTAAACCTCAATCTCACCCTCACCCTCACGCTCACCCTAACCCTAACCCTCAACTTAACCCTAACCCTCACACTAACCCTAATGCTAACCCTAACCCTCATCCTCACCCTAACCCTCACCATAACACTTACCCTAACCCTAACCCTAACCCTCACCCTGAACCTAACCCTAACCCTCAACCCCACCCTAATCCTCACCCTGACCTAACCCTTCCTAACAGAAACCCTCACGCTCATCGTCGCCCTCACCCTAAACCTAACACTCACTCTCACCCTCACCCTCAGCCTAACCCTAACCTTAACCCTAATCCTAACCCTAACCATCACCCTCACCCTAACACTAACCCTAACCCTAACCCTAACCCTCATACTAACTGTCACCCTAAACCTAACATTTACCCTAACCCTCACCCTCACCCTAACCCTCACCCTCACCCTAACCCTAAACCTAACCTAATCCTAACCCTCTCCCTCACCCTCACTCTCACCCTGAGCCTAACCTTAACCCTAACCGTAATCCTAACCCTAACCCTCACCCTCACACTAACCCTAAACCTAACCCTAACCCTCACCCTCACTCTAAACCTAACCCTAAAAATAACCCTAACCCTAACAATAAACCTCACTCTAACACTAACACTAACCCTAACCCTAACCCTAATTCTAACCCTAAACCTCACCCTGAATCTAACCCTCACCATAACCCAAATCCTAAGTCTAAGCCTAACCCTAACCCTCACGCTAACCCTAATGTTAACCCTAACCCTCACAGTCATCCTCACCCTCAGTCTTAGCCTAACACTATCCCTAACACTAACCCCAACCCTCACTCTCACACTCACCCTAACCCTAACCCTAAACCTACACCTCACTCTCACCCTCACCCTCACTCTCAACCTAACGCTAAAAATAACCCGCACCCTAACCTGAACCCTCACACTAACCCTAACCCTAAACCTACCCCACACCCTAACCCTCATCCTAACTCTCACCCTATGCCTAAACCTAACCCTAACCCTAATCTTAAACCTAACCCTCACCCTCACCCTCACCCTAACAGTAATCCTAAACCTAAACCTAACCCTCACCATCACCATCCACCTAACCCTAACCCTAACACTCACCCTCACCCTAAGGTAACCCTCATCCTCACTCTCACCCTAACCCTCACCCTAACCTTAACACTAACCATAACCGTAAGCCTCACCCACACCTTAAACCTTACACTCACCCTCAGCCTAACCCTCACCCTCACCCTAAACATCACCCTAAACTTTACCCTAAACCTCACCCTAAACCTAACCCTCACCCTAAAACTCACCATCACCCTAAACCTCATCCTAACACTCACGCTAACCGTAACCCGCACTCTCACCCTCACCATCCCCCTAAGCCTAATCCTAACCCTCAACCTAACCCTAATTCTAAACCTAAACCTCACCCTCAGCCTAGTCCTCACCCTAACCGAAATCCTAAGCCTAACTCTAACCCTCACCCTAACCCTAACCCTCACCCATAATATAAACCTCAACCTATCCCGAAACCTAACCCTAACCCTCACCCTAACCCTAACGCTAAACCTAACCCTCAGCCTCTCCCTCTCTCTCACCCTCAGCCTTAGCAAATCCTAACCCTAACCCTAACCCCAACCCTCACCCTCACACTCACCCTAAACCTAACCCTAAACCTACCCCTCACTCTCACCCTAACCCTCACCCTCACCCTAAACCTAAACCGCAACTGAACCCTAACCCTTACACTAACCCTAAACCTCACCCTAACCCTATCTCTAACCCTCACCCTAACCCTAACCCTCACCCTAACTCTAACCCTATCCCTAACCCTCACCTTCACCATAGCACTCACCCCAATGCTAATCCTAACCCTCCACCTAACCCTCACCCTAACCCTAACCCTCAAGCTAATCTTCACCCTAACCCTAACGCTAACCCTAACCCTGACCCTAACCCTTACTCTCACCCTAACCCAAACCCTAACCTTAACCCTAATTCTAACCCTAACCCTCACCCTGACCCTAACCCTCACCATAACACTTAACCTCACCCTCACCCTCAGCCGAACCCTAAATCCAACTCTAACCCTAACCCTCACCCTCACCCTCACCCTCACCCTAACCCTAAACCTAAACCTCACCCTAACCCTAACCTTAACCCTCATCCTCACCCTAACCCGAACCATAATCCTAACCCTTACCATAAACCTAATGCTAACCCTAACCCTCACCCTAACCCTTATTTTTACCCTAATCTTAACCATACCCCTAACCCTCAAACTAACCCTAACCCTAACCGTACCCTCAACCTAACCCTCACCCTAACCCTAACCTTAACCCTAACCCCACTTTCACCCTAAACCTCACTGTCACCCTAACCCTCAACCTAAACCTAACGCTAACCCTAACCCTCACACTCACCCTAACCCTCACTGTCAACCTAACCCTCATCCTAACCCTAATGCTTACCCTAACCCTCACCCTAACCCTTACTCTCACCCTAAACCTAAACCTAACCCTTACCCTAATGCTAACCCTAATCCTCACCCTCACCCTAACCCTCACAGTAACTCTTACTTTCACCCTCAACCTCAGCGGAACACAAAACCAACCCTAATCCTAACCCTAAACCTCACCTTCACCCTCAGCCTAATTCTAACCCAAACCCTAACCCTAACCCTCAACCTCACCCTAATCCTAACCCTAAACCTAAACCTCATCCTGAACCTAAACCTCACCCTAACCCTAACCCTAACACTCAACCTCACCCTAATCCTAACCCTAAACCTAAACCTCAGCCTGAACCTAAACCTCACCCTAACCCTAACCCTAACACTCACCTTCACCCTAAACCTCACCCTAAACCTTATCCTCACCCTAACCCTCACGCTAACCCTAAACATCACTCTCGCCCAAAACCTCAAGCTAACCTTTAACTTCACCCTAAACCTAACCCTAACCCTAACCCTCACACGAAACCTAACCCTCACCCTAAACCTAACCCTCAACCTCATCCTCACCCTCATCCTCACCGTCACCCTAACCCTAACCTCAACATAACCCTAACCCTCACCCTAACCCTAATGCTAACCTTAACACTCACCCTCACCCTAACCCTCACCCTAACCCTTACCCTCACGCTAACCCTCATCCTCACCCTCACCTTAACCCTAACCTTCAACCTCACCCTAATCCTCACCGTAACCCTAACACTTACCTAACCGAAACCCTCACCCTCACTCTCGCCCTCACCCTAACCGTAACCCTAACCCTCACCCTCACCCTCACCCTCAGCCTAACCCTAACCCTAACCCTAATCCTAACCCTACCCCTCACCCCAACCCTAACCCTAACCTTTAACCTCACCCTAATCCTCACCCTAACCTAACACTTTCCTAACCAAAACCCTCACCCTCACCCTCGCCCTCACCCTCACCCTAACCCTCACCCTCACCCTCAGCCTAACCCTAGCCCTCACCCTAACCCAAATCCTAACCCTAACCATAACCCACCACTAACCCTAACCGTCACCCTAAACCTAAACCTCACCCTAACACTCACCCTAACGCTAACCCTAATCCTCACAGTCACCCTCACCCTCAGCCTTAGCCTAACCCTAACCCTAACCCCAACCCCAACCCTCACACTCACACTCCCCCTAAACCTAACCCTAAACCTACCCCTCACTCTCACCCTCACCCTCACCCTAACCCTAACCCTAAAGGTGACCAGCACCCTAACCCTAACCCTCAGACTAACCCTAACCCTCACCCTAACCTTATCCCTATCCCTCACCCTAACCCTCATCCTAACCCTCAACCTAAGTCTAAACCTAACCCTAACCCTAATCCTAAACCGAACCCTAACCCTAACCCTCAGCCTAGACCTAATCCTAAACCTAACCCTAACCCTCACCCTCAACCTCCACCTAACACTACCCTTAACCCTAACTCTCACCCTTACACTAACCCTCACCCTAAACCTAATCCTAAATCTCACCCTAACCCTTACACTTACCTTAAACGTAACCCTCACCCAAACCCTCACGTTTACCCTAATGCTACCCCGAACACTCACCCTCACCCTAAACCTCACCCTAAACTTTATCCTCACCCTAACCATAATTTACCCTAACACTAATGCTCACACTAAACCTAACCCTCACCCTAACCCTAACCCTAACCCTCACCCTAACCCTCACCCTATCCCTAACCCTAAACATAACCCTCACCCTCACTCTAATCCTAACCCTCACCATCATTCTCACCCTAACCCTCACCCTAACCCTAAGACTAACCATAAACCTAAGCCTCACCCACACCTTAACCATCACACTCACCCTCAACCTAACGCTCACCCTCACCCTAAACATCACAATAAACATTACCCTAACCCTCACCCTAAACCTAACCCTCACCCTAAACCTCACCATCACCTTAAAATCACCCTAACCCTCACCTTAACCTTCATCCTAACACTCACGCTATCCCTAACCCTCACTCTCACCATAACACTCACCTGAACCCTATCCCTAACCCTAACATTCACCCTAACCCTCACCCTAACACTCACACTCACACTAACCCTAACCCTCACTCTCACCCTCACCATCCCCCTAACCCTAACCCTATCCCTTACCCTAATCCTAATTCTAACCCTAACCCTCACCCTCAGCCTAGCCCTCACCCTAACCCAAATCCTAAACCTAACCCTAACCCTCACCCTAACCTTAACCCTAACCCTCACCCTTAACCTGAACATCACCCTAACCCAAACCCTAACCCTAACCCTCACCCTAACCCTAATGCTATCCCTAACTCTCAGCCTCACCCTCAACCTCACCCTCGGCCTTACGCTAACCCTAACCATAACCCTCACCTTCACCCTAGTCCTCACGTTAACCATAATCCTAACCCTCAACCTAACCCTCACCCTCACCCTCACCCTAACTCTAACCTTCTAACCCTATCCTTCAACCTCACCCTAATCCTAACCCTAACCCTAACACTTACCTAACCGAAACCCTCACCCTCACCCTCACCCTCACCCTAACCTTAACCCTCACCCTCACCTTAGCCCTCACCCTAACCCAAATCCTAACGTAACCATCACACTTCCCTAACCCTAATCCTCACCCTAAACCTAAACCTCACCCTAATCCTAACCCTAAACCTCACCCTAAACCTCAACCTAACCCTAACGCTAACCCTAAACCTCATAGTCACCCTCACCCTCAACATTAGTCTAACCCTAACACTAAGCCTAACAACAACCATCACACTCATACTCCCCCTAACCCTAATCCTAAACCTACCCCTCACTCTCACCCTCACCCTCACCCTCACCCTAATCCTAAACCTGACCCGCACCCTAACCCTAACCTTCACACTAACCCTAACCCTCACCCTAACCCTATCCCTACCCCTCACTCTAATCCTCACCCTAACCCTCAACCTAAGCCTAAACCTAACCCTAACCCTAATCTTAAACCTAACCCTCACCCTCACCCTCACCCTCGGCCTAATCCTAACCCTAACCCTAACCCGCACCCTCACCCTCCACCTAACCCTAACCCTAACAATAACCCTCACCCTTACACTAACCCTCACCCTAAACCTAATCCTAAACCTCACCCTAACCCTTACACTTACCGTAAATCTAACCCTCACCCTAATCTCACCTTTACCCTAACGCTACCCCTAACCCTCACCCTCACCCTAAACCTTACCCTAAACCTTATCCTCACCCTAACCCTAAACTTTACCGTAACCCTAATCCTCACACTCAACCTAACCCTTACCCTAACCCTACCCCTACCACTCACCCTATCCCTAACCTTAACCATAACCCTCACCCTCACACTAACCCTAACCCTCACCTCATTCTCACCCTAACCCTCACCCTGTCCCTAACACTAACCATAAACCTAAGCCTCACCCACACCATAACCCTCACCCTCACCCTAAACATTACTCTAACCCTCATCCTAAAACTAACCCTCACCCTAAACCTCACCATCACCCTAATACTCACCCTAACCCTCACCCTAACACTCACGCTAACCCTAACACACACTCTCACCATAACACTCACCTCAACACTATCCCTAACCCTAACCTTCATCTTAACCCTTACCCTAACACTCACACTAAACTTAACCCTCACTCTCACCCTCAACATTCCGCTAACCCTTACCCTAATCCTAATTCTAACCCTAACACTCACCGTCAGCCTAGCCCTCACCCTAACCCAAATCCTCAGCCTAACCCTAACAATAACCCTCACCCTAACCCTAACCCTCACCCTTAACCTGAACCTCACCCTAACCCTAACCCTAACCCTCACCCTAACCATCATCCTAACCGTAATGCTATCCCTAACTCTGAGCCTCACCCTCGGCCTTACCCTAACCCTAACCATAACACTCATCTTCACCCTAGTCCTCACCCTAACCCAAATCCTAAGCCTAACCCTAACCCTAAACCTCACCCTAACGCTAACCCTCACCATAACCCTAAACTTAACCCGCACCCTAACCCTAACCCTCACACTAATCCTAAACCTCACCCTAACCCTATCCCTACACCTCACCCTAACCCTCACCCTAACCCTAACTCTCACCCTAGCCTTAACTCTACCCCTCACCCTAACCCTCACCCTAACCCTAACTCTCACCCTTACCCTAACCTTAACCATAACCCTCATCTTCACCCTAGCCCTCACCCTAAACCTAATCCTACCTCTCAACCTAAACCTCACCCTAACCCTAACCCTAACCCTAACCCTCAACCTAACCTTCACCTTAACCCTAATGCGAACCCTAACCCTTACCCTAAACCTTACTCATACCCTAACCCTAACCCTAACCTTAACCCTAATGCTAACTCTAACCCTCACCCTGACCCTAACCCTCACCGTAACCTTTACCATCACCCTCACCCTCAGCCGAACCCTAAACCCAACCCTAACCCTAACCCTAACACTACCCTCACCCTCACCCTCACCCTAACCTAAACCCTCAGCCTCACCCTAACCCGAAGCATAACCCTAACCCTTACCCTAAACCTAAAGCTAACCCTAACCCTCACTGTAACCCTTATTTTCACCCTAACCCTAACCCAAACCCTCACCCTAACCCTAAACTTTACCCTAACCCTCACCTTCAAACTAACCCTCAACCTAAACCTAACGCTAACCCTAACTCTCACCCTACCCTAACTCTCACCTTCACCCTCACCCTCCTCCTAACCCTAATTCTAACCCTAACCCTCACCCTAACCCTTACTCCCCCTAAACCTAACCCTAACCCTAACCCTAATGCTAACCCTAACCCTAAACCTCACCCTAACCGTCAAACTAAACCTAACGCTAAGCCTAACCCTCACCCGTAACCCTCACCCGCAACCTCACCCAACCCTCATCCTAAACCTAACCCTAACCCTCAACATAACCTTCACCCTAACACTAACCCTAACCCTAACCTTGACACCTACCTAACCGAAACCCTCAACTTCACCCTCGCCCTCACCCTAACCCTAACCCTAACCCTCACCCTCACCCTCAGCCTCAGCCTAACCCTAACAGTAACCCTAATCCTAACCGTAACCATCACCCTCATCCTAACACTAACCCTAACCCTAACACTTATACTAACCCTAACTCTCACCCTAACGCTAAACCTAACCTTAATCCTAACCCTCTCCCTCACCCTTACCCTCACCCACATCCTAACCTTAACCCTAACCCTAATCCTAACACTAACCATCACCCTCACCCTCACCCTAAACCTAACCCTAACCCTCACCCTCACCCTCACCCTCACCCTAAACCTAACCCTAAAAATAACCCTAACCCTAACCCTAACCCTAACCCTAACACTAACCCTCACCCTAACACTAACCCTCACTCTAACATTAACGCTAAACCTCACCCTAACCCTAATTCTAACCCTAACCCTCACCCTCACCCTAACCCAAATCCTAAGCCTAACCCTAACCCTCACTCTAACCCTAACCCTAACCTTAACCCTAACCCAACCCTCACACTCACACTCACCCTAACTCTCACCCTCACCCTCACCCTCACCCTAACACTAAACCTAAACCGCACCCTAACCCTAACTCTCACACTAACCCTAAAACTCAACCTAACCCTATCCCTACCCCTCACCCTAACCCTCACCCTAGACCTAACCCTCACCCTAACACTAATCCTAATCCTAACCCTCACCTTCACCCTAGCCCTCACCCTCACCCTAACCCTAACCCTCAACCTAACCTTCACCCTAACCCTAACGCTAACCCTAACCCTTTCCCTTACTCTCACCCTAACCCTAAAACTAAACCTAATCCTAATGCTAACCCCAAACCTTACCCTGACCCTAACCCTCACCGTAACTCTTACCTTCACCCTCACCCTCAGCCGAACCCTAAACCCAACCCTAACCCTAACCCTAACCCTAACCCTCACCCTCACACTCACCCTAACCCTAAACCTAAACCTCACCCTAACCCTAACCTTAACCCTCATCCTCACCCTAACCTGAACCATAACCCTAACACTTACCCTAAACCTAACGCTAACCCTAACCCTCACCCACCCTAACCATTATTTTTACCCTAATCCTAACCATACCCCTAACCCTCAAACTAACCCTAACGCTAACCGTAACCCTCAACCTAACCCTAACCTTTACCCTAACCCCACTTTCACCCTAAACCTCACCATCACCCTAACCCTCAACCCAAACCTAACACTAACCCTAACCCTCACCCTCACCCTAAACCTCACCGTCTCCCTAACCCACATCCTAACATTAATACTAAACCTAACCCTCACCCTAACCCTTACTCTCACCCTAAACCTAACCCTAACCCTAACCCTAATGCTAACCCTAATCCACGCCCTCACCTTAATCCTCACAGTAACCCTTACCCTCACACTCACCCTCAGCCGAACCCAAAACCATCCTAATCCTAACCCAAAATCTCACCCTCACCCTCAGCCTAATTCTAACCCTAACCCTAACCCTAACCCTAACCCTCACCCTAAGCCTAACCCTCACCCTAACCCTAACGGTAACCATCTCTCACCCTCAACCACATCCTCAGCCTAACTCTAACCTAACCCTAATCCTAACCCTAGCCCTCACCCTCACCCTAACCTTCACCCTAACCCTCACACTCACCATAGCCCTCACCCTAACCCTAAACCTAACCCTCACCCTATCCCTCACCCTAACCCTAAAGCTAACCCTAACTCTCACAACTCACAATCACCCTAACCCTAACCCTAAACCTACTCCTCACTCTCATCCTCACCCTCACCATCAACCTAATGCTAAACCTAACCTGCACCCTAACTCTAACCCTCACACCAACCCTAAACCTCACCCTAAACCTATCCCTACCACTCACACTAACCCTCATCCTAACCCTCACCCTAAGCCTAAACCTAACCCTCATCCTAACTTACGCCTCGCCCTAATCCTCACCCTATCCCTAACCCTAACCAATACCCTCACCCTCACCGTAACTCTAACCCTCACCCTCACTCTCACCCTAACCCTCACCCTAACCCTAATACTAAGCATAACCCTGAGCCTCACCCACACCTTAACCCTTACACTCACCCTTACCCTAACCCTCAGCCTCACCCTAAACATCACCCTAAACATTACCCTAACACTCTCCTTAAACCTAACCCTCACCCTAAACCTCACCATCACCCTAATCCTCACCCTAACCCTCATCCTAACACTCACTCTAACACTCACGCTAACCCTAACCCTCACTCTCACCATAACACTCAACTGAACCCTATCCCTAAACCTATCCTTCACCCTAATCCTCACCCTAACATTCATGCTAACCCTAACTCTCACTCTCACCCTCACCATCCCCCTAAGCCTTAACCCTAACCATCACCCTAACCCTAATTCGAACCCTAACCCTCACCCTCAGCCTAGCCCTCACCCTAACCCAAATCCTAAGCCTAAACCCAACACTCACCCTAACCCTAACCCTAACCCTCAACCTAACCTTCACCCTAACCCTAACGCTAACTCTAACCCTGACCTAACCCTTATTCTCACCCTAACCCTAATCCTAACCCTAACCCTAAAGCTAACCCTAACCCTCACCCTGAACCTAACCCTCACCGTATCCCTTACCATCACCCTCACCCTCAGCCAAACCCTAAACCCAAACCTAACCCTAACCCTAACCCTCACCCTCACCCTAACCCTAACTCTAAACCTAAACCTTAGCTTAACCCTAACCTTAACTCTCATCCTCACCCTAACCATAACCCTAACCTATACCTTAAACCTAACGCTAATCCTAACCCTCACCTTAACCCTTATTTTCACCCTAACCCTAACCCTAACCCTCACACTAACCCTAACCCTAAACCTAACCCTATCCCTCACCCTAAACCTTACTCTAACCCTAACCTTTACCCTAACCGTCACCCTCACCCTAACCCTCACCGTCACACTAACCCTAAATCTAAACCTAATGCTAACCCTAAGGCTCACCCTCACCCTAACCCTCACCGTCACCCTAACCCTCATCCTAACCCTAATGCAAAACCCAACCCTCACCCTAAAACGTACTCTCACCCTAACCCTAACCCTGATGCTAACCGTAACCCTCACCCTCACCCTAACCCTCACAGTAACAGTTACGCTCACCCTCACCCTCAGACAAACCCAAAACCTACCCTAATACCTCACTCTCACCCTCAGCCTAATACTTGCCCTAAACCTAACCCTCACCCTAACCCTCACCCTAACCCTAAACTTTACCCTCACCCTCACCCTCACCATAACCCTAACCCTCAACCTAAACCTAACGCTAACCCTAACCCTCAACCTCACCCTAAACCTTACTCTCACCATAACGCTAACCCTCACCCTATCCCTCACACTAATCCTTACCCTAACCCTAACCTCACCCTAACGCTCACCCTAAAACTAACCCTAACCCTAACCCTCACCCTCATGATAACCCTCATCGTCACTCTAACCCTCACCCTAAACCTTACCCTCACTGACACGCTTTCGCTCACACTCACCCGAACCCGAACCCTCATCCTATCCCTCACCCTATACCTAAGCCTCACCTTCAACCTAACCCTCACCTAAGCCTAAACCTAACCCTAAACCTAATCCTAAACCTAACCCTCACCCTCACCCTAACCCTAATGGTAGGGCTCACCCAAACCCTCACCCTCACCCACCACCTAAACCTATCCCTAACCCTAACCCTCACCCTTCCACTAACCCTCACCCAAAACCTAATCCTAAACCTCACCCTAACCCTTACCCTTACCATAAATCTAAACCTCACCCTAACCCGCACACTAACCGTAACGCTTCCCCTAAACCTCATCCTCATCCTAACCCTCACCCTAACCCTTATCCTCTCCATAACCCTAACATTTACCCTAACCCTAACCCTCACACTAAACATAACCCTCACCCTAACCCTAACCCTACCCCTCACCCTAACCCTACCCCTCACCCTAACCCTCACCATAACCCTAACCCTAAACCTAACCCTCAATCTAACCCTCACCCTAACCCTCACCCTCACCCTAATGCTCACGCTACCGCTAACCCTTACATATCGAAATCTTCACCCTCACCCTCACCATAAGCCCTTGCCCTCATCCAAGCCCTCACCCTAACCCTAAACCTACCCGTAACTCTCACCCTCACCCTCACACTCACCCTCAGCCTAACCCTCAGCCTAACACTAAAGCTAACCCTAACCCTCACCCTCAACATCTCCCTAACTCTAACCCTAACCCTAATCCTAAAGCTCACCCTCACCCTCACCCTAACCCTAACCCTGACCCAAACCCTCACATTAACCCTAAACCTAAACATCACCCTCAACCTAATCCTCCCCCTAACCCTAACCCTAAAGCTTACCTAACCGAAACCCTCACCCACATCATCACCCTCACCCCAACCCACACCTTCACTCTAGTCCTCAACCTAAACCTAACCCTAAACCTAAACCCAACCCTCACCATCACACTCACCCTCACCCTAACCCTCACCTTAAGCCTAACCCTAACCCTAACCCTCACTCTCACGCTCACCCTCACCCTAACCCTAAGTCTAACCCGAACCCGAACCCTAACTCTAACCCTTACCCTAACCCTCATCCTAACCCTCACCCTAACCCTCACCCTAACCCTCACCCTAACCCTCTCCCTAACCCTCACCCTCAACGTAGCCCTCACCCTAACTCTAACCCTAACTGTAAACCTAACCCTAACCCTAACCCTCACCCTAACCCTCACTCTAACCCTCACACTAACCCTACCCCTAACCATAACTCTCAACCTCACCCTCAGCCTAACCCAAACCCTAAACCTAATCCTAACCCTAATCCTCACCCTCACCCTCACCCTAACTCTAACACTAACCCTCACACTAAATCTAACCCTCAACCTAACACCAAATTAGCCATCACCCTAACACTCAACCTCACTCTAACCCTAACCCTCACCCACACACTAACCCTAACCCACACCCTAACCCTCACCCTCACCCGAGCCCTCACCTTCACCCTAACCTTCACCCTCACCCTAAACATCACCCTAACCTAACCCTATCCCTAACCCTCACCCTAAACCTAACCCTCACCCTCACCCTAAACAACACCCTAACCTAACCCTATCCCTAACCCTCACCCTAAACCTAATCCTCACCCTCACCCTAACGGTCATCCTAAACCTCACCCTAAACCTCACACTAACCCTAACCCTCACTCTGACCCAAACACTCAACCTAACCCTTAACTTCACCCTAACCCTAACCCTAACCCTAACCCTAACCCTAACCCTAACCCTCACCCTACCCTCACCCAAACCCTAACACTAACCCTAACCCTCACCCTAACACTCACCCTAACCCTAATGCTAAACCTAACCCTCACCCAAACCCTAATCCACACGCTATCCCTTACCCTCACCCTAACCCTAAACTTAAACCTAACCATCACCCTAACCCTAACCCTTACCCTAACCATCACCCTAACACTCACCCTAACCCTAACCCTCACCCTAACCCTAACCCTAAACCTAACCGTCATCCTAACCTTTACCCTAAAACTTAACTTCACCCAAACACTCACACTAACACTAACCCTAACCCTAAACCTCATCCTTACCCTCACCCTAAACCTAACCCTAACCCTAACCCTTAACCTAACCCTCACCGTAGCCCTAACCCTATCCCTAAACCTCACCCTCACCCTAACTCTCACCCTAAACCTTACCCTCACCCTAACCCTAAACCTAATCCTATCCCTAATACTCACCCTCACCCTCACCCTAACCCTCACCCTAATCCTCTCCCTAATCCTCACCATAAATCTAACGCTCACCCTAACCCTAACCCTACTTCTAACCCTATACCTCACCCTCACCCTAACCCTCACTGTCACCCTAACCCTAACCATAAACCTATCCCTCACTCACACCCTAACCCTCACCCTCACCCTAACCCTAACCTTCACCCTAAGCATCACACTAAACCTAAACCTAACCCTCACCCTAACCCCCAACCTAAACCTAACCCTCACCCTAATCCTCACCCTAACCCTAACCCTAACCCTTAACTTACCGAAAAGCTCACTCTCACCCTCACCCTAAACCTAACCCTAACCCTCATCCTCACCCGCACCCTCACTCTTAGTCTAACCCTAACCCTAATCCTTACCCTAATTCTTACCCTCACACTCACCCTAACCCTAAACCTCACCCTAACCCTCACCGTCACCCTCAACTGCACCCTAAACCTAACCTTAACTCTAACCCTAACCCTCACACTAAACCTAACACTCACACTAACGCTAACCCTAAACCTCACCCTACCCCTCACCCTAACCCTAACAATAATCCTAACCCCTAATCCTAACCCTCACCCTCACCTTCATGCTAACCTAACCGCTAATCCTAACCCTCACACTCACCCTCATGCTAACCCTAAACCTAACCCTCACGCTAACGCTAACCCTAACCCTAAACCTCATCCTAACCCTCACGCTAACGCTAACACTAACCCTAAACCTCACCCTAACCCTCACCCTCACCCTAAACTTCAACCTAAACCTAACTTAACTCTAATCCTAACCCTCACACTAAACCTAACCATCACCCTAACCCTAACCCTCACCCTAAACCTAACCTAAACCCTCACCCTCACAATAACTCTAATCCTAAACCTCACCCTCACCCTAACCCTAACCCTAACCCTCACCCTCACCAGAGCCCCAACCCTAACCCTAAACCTAACCCTCACCCTAACCCCAACCCTAACCCTCACGCTCAGCCTAAACCTAAAGCTAACCCTAATCTTAACCCTCACCCTCACACTCACCCTAAACCTAACCTTCACCCTAAACCTCTCCCTCAACCTAATCCTCACCCTCACCCTAACCCTAACCCTCTCCCTATCCATAAACCTAACCCTAACCCTCACCCTCACCCTCATCCTCACCCTTAGCCTAACCCTAATCCTAATCCTAACTCTAACCCTGACCCTGACACTCACTCTAACCCTAAGCCTAATCCCAAACCTAATCCTCACTCTCACCCTCATCCTAACCCTAACCCTAACACTATCCCTAAACCTCACCCTAACACTAACCCTCACCCTAACCCTAACCCTCACCCTCAACCTAATCCTAAACCTAACCCTGACCCTAACACTCACCCTCACCCTAATCCTAACACTAACCCTAACCCTCACTCTAACACTCACCCTTAACCCTCACGCTAACCCTAACCTTCACTCTCACCCAAACCCTCAACTTAACCCTTAACTTCACCCTAACACTAACCCTTAACCCTAAACCTCACACAAAACCTAACCTTCACCCTAACCATATCCCTCAATCTCACCCTCACCCTCACACTCAGCTTAACACTAACCCTAACCCTAAAGCTCACCCCAACCCTCACCCTAACCCTCACTCTAACCCTAACCCTAACGCTAAACCTCACACTAACCCTCACCCACACCCTAACCCTCACCCTCACCCGAAACCTCAGCTTCACCCTAACCCTCACCCTCACTCTAAACATCACCCTAACCTAACCCTAACCCTAACCCTAACCCTAAACCTCACCCTAAACCTAACCCTCACCCTGAACCTCACCCTCAACCTAATCCTCACCCTAACCCTAACCCTAACCCTTACCTTACCGAAAACCTCACCCTCACCCACAACCTAACCCTCACCCTCACCCTAGCCCTCACAATATCCCTAACCCTAACCCTCACCATCTCCCACAGCCTAACGCTAACGCTAATCCTAAACCTAACCCTCACACTCACACTCAACCTAACCCTAAACCTAAACCTAATCCTTACTCTCACCATCACCCTCAACCCAAACCTAAAGCTAACCCTATCCCTAACCCTCAACCTAACCCTAAATCTCATGCTCACCCTAACCCTAACCCTAACCCTCACCCTCACCCTCACTCTCAGTCTAACCCTAACCCTAATCCTAACCCTAATATTCATCTTCACCCTCATCCTAACCTTAACCCTCACATTAAACCTAACCCTAACACTAACCCTATCACTCACCCTAACCCAAACTGTAACCCTAACATTCACCCTAAACCTCACTCTAACCATAATGCTAAACCTTACCCTCACCCACACCCTAATTCTCACCCTAACACTTACCCTCAACTTAACCCTAAAATTAACCCTACCCCTCACCCTAACCCTAATCCTAACCCTCAACCTAACCCGCACCTTAAACCTAACCCTCACCTTAACCCTAACCCTAACTCTAACTGCCACCCTAATTTTCACCCTAAAACTACCTTCACCCTAACACTAACCCTAACCCTAAACCTCATCCTAACCCTCACCGTAACACTACCCCTATCCCTAACCCTCAACCTAACCCTCACCCTAACCCTAACCCTAATCCTCACCCTCACCCTCACCCTAACCCTAACCCTAACCCTATCCCTCATCCTAACCCTAACACTGACCCTAATGCTAATGCTAAACCTAACACTCACCCTAATCCTAACCCTAACCCTAACTCTCACCCTAACCCTAACACTCACCCTCACCCTCACCCTCAGCAGAACCCAAACCCTAAACCTAATCCTATCCCTAAACCTCACCCTAACTGTAACCCTAACCCTCAGACGAATTCTCACACTCACCCTCAACCCAATCCTATCCCAAACCCTCACCTTAACCCTGACACTCACCCCAATCCTAATGCTGAACTTAACCCTCACCCTCACCCTAAACCTCACCCTAACCCTCATCCTCACCCTAAACCTAACCCTAACCATCACCCTAACCCTAATGCTCACCCTAATCCTAATGATAAACCTAAACCTCACCATAAACCTAACCCTAACCCTAAACCTCACCCTAACCCTCACACTAAACCTAACCCTAACACTAACCCTAACACTTACCCTAACCCAAACTGTAACCCTAAACTTCACCCTAAACCTCACCCTAACCATAATGCTAAACCTAACCCTCACCCACACCCTAATTCTCACCCTAACCGTGACCCTCACCCTAACCCTAAACTTAACCCTAGCCCTTACCCTAACCCTAACCCTCAACGTAACCCGCACCCTAACCCTAAACCTCACCCTAACCCTCACCTTAACCCTAACCCTAAACCTAACGGTCACCCTAATCTTCACCCTAAGCATTACCTTCACCCTAACAATAACCCTAAACCTAAACCTCATCCTAAACCTCACCCTAACACTACCCCTAACCCTAACCCTCAACCTAACACTCACCCTAACCCTAACCCTAATCCTCACCCTCATCCTCACCCTAACCCTAACCCTAACCCTATCCCTCACCCTAACCCTAACTCTCACCCTAATGCTAATGCTAAACCTAACCATCACCCTAACCCTAACCCTAACCCTAACTCTCACCCTAACCCTAACCCTCACCCTCTCCCTCAGCAGAACCCAAACCCTAAACCTAATCCTATCCCTAATCCTCACCCTAACCGTAACCCTAACCTTCACCCTAATTCTCACCTTCAAAATTACCCCAATCCTAACCCTAACCCTTACCCTCAACCTAAACCTAACCCTAACCCTCATCTTACAATAAACCTCACCCTAACCCTAATCCTAACCCTAACCCTCACCCTAAACCTCACCCTCACCCCAACCCTCACCTTAAAACTTACCATCACCCTAACCCTAACCATAACCCTAACACTCACACTAAACCTAACCATCACCTAATATTAACCCTACCCCTCATCCTAACCCTAACCCTATAACTAACCCTAACCCTAACTCTTAATCTAACCCTAACCCTGACCCTCACCCTCACCCTCTGCCTAACCCTAAACCTAACCCTAATCCTAACCCTAACCCTCACCCTCATCCTCACCATAACTCTAACCCTAGCCCTCATCCTATCCCTCACCCTCACACTAACCCTAATCCTATCCCTCACCCTAACACTAACCCTAACTCTAGCCCTCACCCTAACCCTAACGCTAACCCTAACCCTCACCCTCAGCCTCACCCTAACCCTCACGCTCAACCAAAACATCACCCTAAACATAACCCTCACCGTAACCCTAACTGTAACCCTCAGCTGCATCCGAATTGTCACCCTAAATCTTACCCTCACCCTAACCCTCACCCAAATACTCACCCTCCACCTCACCCTAAACCTAACCCCAACACTCACCCTAACCCTAATGCTCACCCAAATCCTAATGGTAAACCTAAAACTCACCCCAAACCTAACCCTAACCCTAAACCTCTCCCTAACCCTCACACTAACCCTAACCCTAACCCTCAACCTAACCCTCACCCTAACTCTAACCCTAACTGTAACCCTCACCCTAACCCTAACCCTAAACTAACCCTAACCCTACCGGTCACTCTAACCCTCATCCTAACCCGAACCCTTACCCTAACCCTCACCCACACCTTAACCCTCACCCTCACCCTCACCCTCACCCTCACCCTAACCCTCACCTTCATTCTAAACATCACCCTAACCCTAACCCTAACCCTAAACCTCACCCTCACCCTAAGCCTCACCGTCACCCTAAACCTAACCCTAACCCTAAGCTTCACCCACACCCTAAACCTCACCCTCAGCAGAACCCTCACCCTCAGCCTAACCCTAAGCCTCACCCTAAGCTTGACCCTAACCCTAACCCTAACCTTCACCCTAACCCTCACACTAACCCTAACACTCACCTAACCCTAACCCTACCCCTCACTCTAACCCTCATCCTAAACCTAACCCTATACCTAACCCTAACCCTAACCCTTACCCTAAGCCTAACCCTTACCATCAACCTCACTCTCAGCCTAACCCTAACCCTATCCCTAATCATAACCCTAACCCTGACCCTCACCCTCACCCTCACCCTCACTGTAACAATAACCTTAATCCTAACCCTCAACCTCACAATCACCCTAAACCTAACCCTCACCCTAACCGTCACCCTAATGCTAATCATAACCCTAACACTCAACCTAACCCTCACCATCAACCTAACCCTAACCCTAACCCTAACCCTCTCCCTTACCTAACCTTCACCTATATCCTCAGCCAAACCCAAACCCTAACCCTTATTCTATCCCTAATCCTCACCCTAAACCTCACCCTAATCCTCACCCTAAACCTATCCCTAGGCCTAACCCTCACCCTAATGCTAAACCTCACCCTAATCCTAAGGCTAAACGTAAACCTCACCCTCACCCTAACCCTCACCTTAACACTTACCTTCACCGTAACCCTATACCTAACACACACCCTCACCCTAACCCTCACCGTAAACCTAACCCTAATGCTAACTTTCACCCTCAACCTAACCCTCATGCTTAGCCTAAACCTAACCCTAATCCTAACCCTAACTCTCACCCTCACGCTCACCCTAACCCTCACCTTAAGCCTAACCCTAACCCTCACTCTTACCCTCACCCTCACCCTAACCCTAACCCGAACCCGAACCTGAACCCTAACTCTAACCCTTACCCTAACCGTAACCCTCACCCTCACCCTAACCCTATCCCTAACCCTAACCCTCACCCTCACCCTAACCCTCACCTAACCCTAAACCTAACCCTAACTCTCATCCTGACACTAAACCTAACCCTAACCCTTACCCTCATCCTAACCCTCACCCTAACCCTAACCCTCACACTAACCGAACCCTCACCCTCAACCTATCCCCACCCCTCACCCGAACCCTGACCCTAACCCTCACACTAACCCTAACCCTCACCCTCACCCTATCCCTACCCCTCACGCTAACCCTCACCATAACGCTAACCCTAAACCTAACCCTAACCCTCACCCCAATATTAACCCTAAACCTAACCCTGACCCTAGCCCTCATCCTAACACTAATCCTAACCCTCAACCTAACCCTCACCCTAACCCTAACCTCACACTAATCCTCACCCTAAACCTACCGCTAACCCTAACCCTAACCCTCACTCTCATCCTCCCCCTAACTCTAACCCTAACCCTAATCCTCACCCTCACGCTCACCCTTACCCTAACCCTAACCCTCACTTTAATGCTAACCCTAACCCTAACCCTCAACCTAACCCTCAATGTCACTCTAACCCTCACCCTAAACCTAACTCTCACCCACATCCTAACCCTCACCCGAACCCTCACCCGAACCCGAACCCTCACACTAAGCCTCACGCTCACCCTCACCCTAACCCTCACGCTCACCCTAAGCATCACCCTAAACTTAACCCTCATGCTATCCCTAACCCTAACCCTTACCTTAACCCTAAACCTCACCCTCGCCCTCACCCTCACCCTCAGCCTAACCCTAACTCTAAATCTAATCATAATAATAAACCTAACCCTCATCCTCACCTTCACCCTAACTCTAACCCTAACGCTAATGCTAACCCTCACACTCATCCTCACCCTCACGCTAACCCTAAACCAAACCCTCACGCTAATGCTAACCCTAAACATCACCCTCAACCTAACTCTAACCCTAACCCTAAACCTCACCCTCTCCCTAACCCTAACCCTCACCCTAGCCCTCATCTTAACCCTCAACCTAATCATAACTCTCACTGTCACCCTCACACTCAGCCTAAATCTAATGCTAACCCTTACCCTCACGCTCAACCTAAACATCACAACAAACTTAATTGTACCCCAACCCTAACCCTCACCCTAACCCTCACCCTCACCCTCACCCTAACCCTAACCCTAGCCCTAACCATCACCTTAATGCTAATCATAACACTAACACTCAACCTAACCCTCACCATCAACCTAACCCTTACCCTAACCCTAACCCTCACCCTTACCCTAACCCTCACCTACAACCTCAGCCAAACCCAAACCCTAACCTTAATTCTATCCCTAACCCTCACCCTAAACCTCACCCTAATCCTCACCCTCACCCTCACCCTAACACTAACCCTAGCCCTAACCCTCACCTTAATGCTAACCCTCACCCTAATCCTAATGCTAAACCTAAACCTCACCCTAACCCTCACCCTAACACTTACCTTCACCGTTACCCTAAACCTAACACTCACCCTCACCCTAACCCTCACCATAAACCTAACCCTAATGCTAACTCTCACCGTCAACCTCACCCTCACGCTTAGCCTAACCCTACTCCTAAACCTAACTCTCACACTTTCCCTCACCCTAACCCTCACCTTAAGCCTAACCCTAACCCTAACCCTCACTCTCACCCTCAACCTCAACCTAAACCTAAGCCTAACCCGAACCCGAACCCTAACTCTAACCCTTACCCTAACCCTAACCCTCACCTTCACCCTAACCCTTACCCTAACCCTAACCCTCACCTTCACCCTAACCCTATCCCTAACCCTAACCCTCACCCTCACCCTAACCCTCACCTAACCCTAAACCTAACCCTAACCCTCATCCTGACACTAAACCTAACCCTAACCCTTACCCTCATCCTAACCCTCACCCTCACCCTAACCCTAACCCTCACACTAACTCTCCCCCTCCCCTCCCCTAACCCTAAACCTCACCCTAATCTTAATGCTAAACCTATCCCTCACCCTAACCCTAACTCTAACCCTCACACTAATCCTCACCCTAACCCTCACCATAAACCTAATGCTCACCCTAACCCTAATCCTACCTATAACCCTATCCCTCACCCTCACCCTAACCCTCACTGTCACCCTAACCCTAACCATAAACCCAACCCTTACTCATACCCTAACCCTCACCCTCAACCTAACCTTCACCCAAGGCATGACACTAAACCTAACCCTAAACCTCACCCTAACCCTCAACCTAAACCTCACCCTCACCCTAAATCTCACCCTCACCATAATCTTCACCCTAACCCTAACCCTAACCCTGACCTTACCAAAAACCTCACCCTCAGGCTCACGCTCACTCTCACCCTCATCCTAAACCTAACCCTAACCCTCATCCTCACACTCACTCTTTGCCTAATCCTAACCCTAATCCTTACCCTAATTCTTACCCTCACACTCACCCTAACCCTAACCATAACCCTAACCCTAACCCTAACTCTAACACTCACCCTAACCCTAACGGTCACACTCACCCTAAACCTAACCCTAAACCTAATACTAACCCTCACCCTAACCCTCACCTAACCCTGACCCTAACCCTAACCCTCATCCACACCCTAAATCTCACCCTAAATCTTATGCTCACCCTAACCCTAATCTTAACCCTAGCCCTCAAATGAACGATAACCCTCACCCTCACAATATCCCTACCCCTCACTGTAACCCTAACACTAAACCTCACCCTCACCCTAACCCTAACCCTAAACCTATCCCTCACCCTAATCTTCACCCTAGCCCTCACTTTAACCCTAACCATAACCCTAAAGCTCACCATCACCCTCACCCTCAGCCTAACCCTAACACTAACCCTAATCCTAACCCTAACCCTCAACCTCATCCTCACCCTAACTCTAACCCTAACCCTAATCCTAAACCTCACCCTCACCCTCACCCTCACCCGAAGCCTAACCATCATCCTAACGCTAATCCTAACCCTAACCCTGACCCTAACCCTCACCATCACCCTCAGCCTCACCCTCACCCTAAACTTAACCCTAACCCTGACCCTCACACTAAACCTAAACCTCACCTTAACCCTAACCCTAACCCTAACCCTAACCCTAACCCTCAACCTAAACCTAACCTTAACCCTCACCCTAACCCTAACCCTAAACTCACCCTCACACTAACCCTAACCCTAAATCAATATCTCACACTCACCAAAACCCTCACCCTAACCCTCATCCTCACCACAGCCCTCACCCTAACCCTAAACCTAAACCTAACCCTCACCCTAACCCTCACACTACCCCTCACCCTAACCCTAACCCTAAATGTAAACCTCACCCTCACCCTCACCCTAACCCTCACCTAAACCTAACTCTAACCCTAACCCTCATCCACACCTTAAATATCACCCTAAACCTTATGCTCACCTTAACCCTAAACCTAACCCTAAACCTCAAACTAACCATAACCCTCACACTCACAATATCCCTACCCCTCACCATACGCCTCACCCTAACCCTAACACTAAACCTCACCCTCACGCTAACCCTAACCATAAACCTATCCCTCATCCTAATCTTCCCCCTAGCCCTCACTCTACCCCTAAACATAACCCTAAAGCTCACCATCACCCTCACCCTCAGCCTAACCCTAACACTAACCCTAATCCTAACCCTAACCCTCACCCTCATCCTCACCCTAACTCTAACCCTAACCCTAATCCTAAACCTCACCCTCACCCTAAGCCTAACAATCATCCTAACGCTAATCCTAACCCTAACCCTGACCCTAACCCTCAACATCACCCTCAGCCTCACCCTCACCCTAACCTTAACCGTAACCCTGACCCTCACACTAAACCTAACCCTCACCCTAACCCTAAACCTAACCCTAACCCTCACCCTAAACCTCAACCTAAACCTAACCGTAACCCTCACAGTAACCCTAACCCTAAACTCACACTCACCCTAACCCTAACCCTAACTCAATATCTCACACTCAGCAAAACTCTCACCCTAACCCTCATCCTCACCACAGCCCTCACCCTAACACTAAACCTAACCCTAACCCTCATCCTAACCCTCACACTACCCCTCACCCTAACCCTAACCCTAAATGTAAACCTCACCCTCACCCTCACGCTAACCCTCACCTAAACCTAACCCTAACCCTAACCCTCATCCACACCTTAAATCTCACCCTAAACTTTACGCTCACCCTAACCCTAAACCTAACCCTAAACCTCAAACTAACCATAACCCTCACACTCACAATATCCATACCCCTCACCCTAACCCTCACCCTAACCCTAACACTAAACCTCACCCTCACCCTAACCCTAACCCTAGCCCAAAACTTCACCCTCACCCTAACACTCACCCTAACCCTCACCCTCACCATAGCCCTCAACCTAACCCTAACCCTAACCCTAAACCTAACCCTCACCCTAACCTTCACCCTAGCCCTCACCCTAACCCTAACCATAACCCTAAAGCTCACCGTCACCTTCACCCTCAGCCCAATCCTAACCCTAACACTAATCGTAACCCTAACCCTCACCCTCACCCTCACCCTAACCCTAACCATCATCCTAATGCTAATCCTAACTCTAAACCTAACCCTAACCCTCACCATCACCCTCACCCTCAGAGTCACCCTAACCTTAACCCTAAACCTAACCCTCACACTAAAGCTAACCCTCACCCTAACCCTAAACCTAACCCTAACTCTCACGCTATCCCTCACCCTAACCCTAACCCTAACCCTCACCCTAAACCTAACCCTAAACCTCACCCTCACCATAACCCTAACCCTAACTCAAAACCTCACCCTCACCAAAAACCTCACCCTAACCCTCATCCTCACCACAGACCTCACCCTAACCCTAAACCTAAACCTCTCCCTAAACCTCACCCTAACCCTAACCCTAAACGTAAACCTCACCCTCACCCTCACCCTAACCCTCACACTTCACCTCACCCTCAGCCAAACCCTAAACCCAAACCTACCCATAATAATAATCCTAACCCTCATCCTCACCCTCACCCTAACTCTAACCCTAACACTAATCCTAACCCTCACCCTCACCCTCATGCTAACGCTAACCCTAACTCTAAACCTCACCCTAACCTTCAACGTCACCCTCAACTTCACCCTAAACTTAACCTTAACTCTAATACTACACCTCACACTAAACCTAACCCTCATGCGAAATCTAACCCTACACCGCACCCTAACCCTCACCCTAACCCTAACCCTAACCCTAATCCTAACTCTCACCCTCACCCTCATGCTAACCCTAAACCTAACCCTCATGCTAACGCTAACCTTAACCCTAAACCTCACCCTCACCCTCACCATCACCCTCAATTTCACCATAAACCTAACCTTAACTCTAAACCTAACCCTCACCATCACCCTAACCCTAACCCTAACCCTCACCCACACCCTAACCCTCACCCTCAGCCGCACCCTCACCCTCACCCTAACCCTAACCGTCACCCTAAGCCTCACCCTAACCCTAAACATAACCCTCAACCTAACCCTAACCCACACCCTAAACCTAACCCTCATCCTAAAACACACCCTCACCCTAAACCTCAACATAACCCTAACCCTAACCCTTACCTTACCAAAAAACTCACCCTCAAGCTCACCCTCACTCTCAACCTCACCCTAACTCTAACTCTAACCATCATCCTCAACCTCACCCTCACTCTTAGCCTAACCCTAACATTAATCCTTACCCTAATTCTCACCCTCACACTCACCCTAACCCTAACCCAAACCATAACCCTCACTCTCACCCTCACCCTAACCCTAACCCTAACCCTAACTCTAACTCCCACCCTAACTCTAACCCTCACCCTGAATCTAACACTCACAATCACCCTAAACCTAACCCTAACCCTCAATCTAACCCTCACCTATCCCTAACGCTAACCCTAACCCTAATCCACACCCTAAACCTCACCCTAAACTTTACCCTCACCCGAACCCTCACCCTAACCCTAATTCTAACCCTCACACTAACCCTAAACCTCACCCTCAGCCTATCACTACCCCTTACCCTATCCCTCACCCTAACCGTCACACTAACCCTAACCCTCACCCTCACACTAACACTCACCCTAAACCTTACCCTCACCCTAACCCTAACCATAATCCTCACCCTCACCCTCACCCTCAACCTAACCCTAACCCTAACCCTCACCCTAATCCTAATGCTAAACCTAACCCTCACCCTCACCCTAACCCTCACCCTAATCCTCTCCCTTACCCTCACCATAAACCTAATGCTCACCCTAACCCTAACCCTACCTCTAACCCTATCCCTCACCCTCACCCTAACCCTCACTGTCACCCTAACCCTAACCATAAACCTAACACTCACTCACATCCTAACCCTCAACCTCACCCTAACCCTAACCTTCACCCTAAGCATGACACTAAACCTAACCCTAACCCTCACCCTAACCCTCAACCTAAAGCTAAACCTCACCCTAAATCTCACCCTCACCCTAATCCTAACCCTAACCCTAACCCTAAAACTTACCTTACTGAAAACCTCACCCTCAAGCTCTCCCTCACCCTAAAGCTAGCCCTAAACCTCATCCTCACCCTCACGCTCACTCTTAGCCTAATGCTAACCCTAATACTTACCCTAATTCTCACCTTCCCACTCACCCTAACCCTAACCCTAACCCTGACCCTAACCGTCACTCTCACCCTCACCCTAATCCTAACCCTAAACGCAACCCTAAATCTAATCCTCACCCTAACCCTAATGCTCACACTCACCCTAAACCTGACCCTAACCCTAACACTAACCCTCACCCTAACCCTCACCTAAACCTAACCCTAACCTTAACCCTCATCCACACCCTAAATCTCACCCTAAACCTTACACTAACCCTAACCCTAAACCTAACCCTCAAACTAACCATAACCCTCACCCTCACAATATCCCTAACCCTCACCCTAACTCTCCCCCTAACCCTAACACTAAACATCACCCTCACACTAAACCTAAACCTAACCCAAAACCTCATCCTCACCCTAACACTCACCCTAACCCTCACCCTCACCATAGCCCTCACCCTAACCCTAACCCTAACCCTAAACCTAACCCTCAACCTAAACTTTACCCTAGCCCTCACCCTAACCCTAACCATAACCCTAAAGCTCACCGTCACCCTCACCCTCAGCCTAACCCTAACCATAATCCTAATCATAACCCTAACCCTCACCCTCACCCTAACGCTAACTCTAACCCTAACCTTAATCCTGACCCTCATCCTCACCCTCACCCTAACCCTAACCATCATCCTAACGCTAATCCTAACCCTAAACCTCACCCTAACCCTCATCATCACCCTCACCCTCACCCTCACCCTAAACTTCACCCTAACCATAACCCTCACACTAAACCTAACCCTAACCCTCACCCTCACCATAACCCTAACCCTAACCCTCACCCTAACCCTAACCCAAAAGCTCATCCTCACCCTAAACCTAACCCTAACTCAAAACATCACCCTCACCAAAACCCTCACGCTAAGCCTCATCCTCACCACAGCCCTCACCCAACCCTAAAACTAACCCTCACCCTAACCCTAACTCTAAACGTAAACCTCACCCTCACCCTCACTCTAACCCTCACACTCAACCTCACCCTCAGCCAAACCCTAACCCTAACCCTAACCATAATAATAATCCTAACCGTCATCCTCACCCTGACCCTAACTCTAACCCTAACACTAATCCTAACCCTCACCCTCACCCTCACACTAACCCTAAACCTAACCCTCATGCTAATGCTAACCCTAACCCTAAACCTCACCCTAACCTTCACCGTCACCCTCAACTTCACTCTAAACTTAACCTTAACTCTAACCCTAACCCTCACACTAAACCTAACCCTCACGCTAAAGCTAACCCTATACCTCACCCGAACCCTCACCCTACCCCTAACCCTAACCCTAATCCTAACCCTCACCCTCACCCTCATGCTAACCTTAAACCTAACCCTCATGCTAACGGTAAACCTCACCCTAACCCTCACCATCACCCTCAACTTCACCCTAAACCTAACCTTAACTCTAACCCTAACCCTCACACTAAACCTAACACTCACCCTAACCCTAACCCTAACCCGAGCCCTCAACCTTATCCTAACCTTCACCTACATCCTCAGCCAAACCCAAACCCTAACCCTAATCCTATCCCTAACCCTCAACCTAACCCTTAACCTCACCCTCACTCTAACAATAACCCTAATCCTAACCCTCACCCTCACCCTCACCCTAAACCTAACCCTAACCCTAACCGTCATCCTAATGCTAACCATAACCCTAAAACTCAACCTAACCTCACCATCACTCTAACCCTCACCCTAAACCTAACCGTCACCCACACCCTAACCCTTACCCTCACCCTCACCCTCACCCTAACGCTCACCCTAAATATCACCCTAAACTTAACCCACTCCCTAACCCTAACCCTAACCCTCACCCTCATCCTAATTCTCACCCTAAACATTACCCTCACCCTAAACCTAACCCTAATCCTCACCCTCAACCTCACCCTAAACCTAACCCTAAACCTAACCCTCAACCTAACCCTAACTCTCACCCTAATCCTAATGGTAAACCTAAACCTCACCCAAACATTAAACATAACACTAACCCTAACCCTCACTCTAACTATAACGCTCACCCTCACCCTCACCCTCACCTACACCCTCAGCCAAACCCAAACCCTAACCCTAATCCTATCCCTAATCCCTACCCTAACCCTTACCCTAGCCCTCACCCTAATCCTCAACCTCACCCTCACCCTAACCCTAACCCTAGCCCTAACCCACACCATAATGCTAACACTCACCTTAATCCTAATGCTAAACCTAACCCTCACCCTCACCCTAACCTTCACACTAACAATTACCCTCACCATAACCCTAAACCTAACACACACCCTCACCCTAACCCTCACCCTTTCCCTAACTCTAACGCTAACCCTCACCCTCAACCTCACCCTCACACTTAGCCAAACCCTCACCCTAATCCTAACCCTAACTCTCACCCTCACACTCACCCTAACCCTCACCTTAAACCTAACCATAACTGTAACCCTCACTTGCACCCTCACCCTCACCCTAACCCTAACCCTAACCCTCACACTAACACTAAACCTCACCCTCACCTTATATCCACCCATCACCCTAACCCTGACCCTAACCCTCACATTAACCCTAACCCTCACCCTCACCTTATCCCTACCCCTCATGCTAAGCCTCACCTTAACCCTAACCCTAAACATAACCCTAACCTTCAGCCTAATATTAACCCTAAACCTAACCCTGACCCTAGCACTCACACTAACACTAATCCTAACCCTCAACCTCCCTCACCCTAACCCTAACCCTAACCTCACCCTAATCCTCACCCTAAAACTACTGCTAACCCTAACACTAATGCTAACACTAACCCTCACCTCAGCCAAACCCTTACCCTAACCCTAATCCTAACCTTAACCCTCACTCTCACCTTCACCCTAACTCTAACCATAACCCTGATCCTCACCCTCACCCTCACCCTCAGCCTTACCCTAACCCTAACCCTCACTCTAATGCTAACCCTAACCCTAACCCTCAACCTAACCCTCACAGTCACTCTAACCCTCACCCTAAACCTAATTCTCACCCACATCCTAACCCTCACCCTCACCCGAAGCGTCACCCTCACCCTAACACTCAAGCTCACCCTAAATATCACCCTAAACTTAATCCTCATGCTATCCCTAACCGTAACCCTCACCCTCATCCTAATTCTCACCCTAAACATTACCCTCACCCTAAACCTAGCCCTAATCCTCACCCTCAACCTCACCCTAACCCTAACCCTAAACCTAACCCTCATCCTAAACCTAACCCTCACCCTAATCCTAATGGTAAACATAACCCTCACCCAAATCCTAACCCTAAGCCTCACCCTAACCCTCACTCTAACCCTAACCCTCACCCTCACCCTCACCTTCACCCTCAGCCACGCCCAAACACTAACCCTAACCCTAACCCTAACCCTCACACTAACGCTAACACTCACCCTAATCCTAATACTAAACCTAACACTCACCCTCACCCTAACCCTGACCCTAACACTTACCCTCACCGTAACCCTAAACCTAACACTCACCCTCACCCTAACCCTCACCCTAAACCTAACCCTAACGCTAACCCTCACCCTCAACCTCATCCTAATGCGTAGCCTAACCCTAACCCTAATCCTAACCCTAACTCTCACCCTCACACTCACCCTAACTCTCACCTTAAGCCTAACCCTCACCCTAACCCTCACTCTCACCCTCACCCTCACCCTAACCCTAACCCTAACCCGCACCCTAACTCTAACCCTCACTCTAACCCTAACCCTATCCCTAAGCCTAACCCTCACCCTCACCCTAACCATCACCTAAATCTATACCTAAACCTAACCCTCATCCTGACACTAAACCTAACCCTAAACCTTACACTCATCCTAACCCTCACACTCACCCAAACCCTAACCCTCACACTAACCCTAAACCTCACCCTCACCCTATCCCCACCTCTCACCCTAACCCCGACCCTAACCCTCATACTAACCCTAAACCTCACCCTCACCCTATCCGTACCCCTTATGCTAACCCTCACCCTAACCCTAACCCTAAATCTAACCCTAACCCTCACCCTAATATTAACCTTAAACCTAACCTTGACCCTAGCCCTCATCCTAACACTAACCCTAACCCTAAAAATAACCCTCAACCTAACACTAACCCTCACCCTAATCCTAATGGTAAACCTAACCCTCATCCAAACCGTAACCATAACACTAACCCTAACCCTCACTCTAACTCTAACCCTCAACTTCACCCTCACCCTCACCTACACTGTCACCAAACCCAAACCCTAACCCTAATCCTATCCCTAACCCTCACCCTAACCCTTACCCTAACCTTCACCCTAATCCTCAACCTCATCCTCACCCTAACCCTAACCCTAGCCCAAACCCTCACCCTAACTCAAAACCTCACCTTAATCGTAATGCTAAACCTAACCCTCAACCTAACCCTAACCCTCACCCTAACACTTACCCTCACCGTAACCCTAAACCTCACACTCACCCTCACACTAACACTCACCCTTTCCCTAACCCTAACGCTAACCCTCACCCTCAAGCTCACCCTCACGCTTAGCTGAACCCTAACCCTAATCCTCACCCTAACACTCACCCTCACACTCACCCTAACCCTCAACTTAACCCTAACCCTAACCGAAACCGTCATTCTCACCCTCACCCTCACCCTAACCCTAACCCTAACCCTAACCTGCACACTAACTCTAACCCTCACCTTCACCCTCACCCTCACCCTAACCCTAACTCTAACTCTAACTTCCACCCTAAGTCTAACCCTCACCCTAAACCTAACACTCACACTCACCCTAAACCTAACCCTAACCCTAACCCTGGACCTAACCATCAGCTATCTCTAACGCTAACCCTAACCCTAATCCACACCCTAAACCTCACCCTAAACCTTACGCTCAACCTAACCCTCAACATAACCATAATTCTAACCCTCACATTAACCCAAACCCTCACCCTCATCCTAATTCTGACCCTATACATTGGCCTCACCCTAAACCTAACCCTAATCCTCACCCTCAATCTCACCCTAACCCTAACCTTAACCCTAAACCTCACCCTAATCCTAATGGTCAACCTAATCCTCACCCAACCCTTAACCCTAACCCTCACCCTAACCCTCACTCTAACCCTAACCCTCACCCTCACCCTCACCCTCACCTACACCCTAAGCCAAACCCAAACCCTAACCCTAATCCTATCCCTAACCCTCACCCTAACCCTCACCTTAATCCTCACCCTCACCCTCACCCTAACCCTAAACCTAGCCCTAACCCTCACCCAAACGCTAACCCTCACCCTAATCCTAATGCGAAACCTAACCCTCACCCTCACCCAAACCTTCACCCTAACACTTACCCTCACCATAACCCTAAACCTAACACTCACCCTCACCCTAACCCTCACACTAACCCTAACCCTCACCCACACCCAAACGCTCACCCTCACCCGAAACCTCACCTTCACCCTAACCCTCACACTCACCCTAAACATCACCCTAATCTAACCCTAACCCTCAGCCTAACCCTAACACTCACCCTCACCCTAACGGTCATCCTAAACCTCACCCAAAACCTCACCCTAACACTTACCTTAAGCCTAACCCTAACACTAACCCTAACCCTCAACTTACCCCTCACCCTAACCCTAACCCTATCCTAACCCTCACCCTAAACATAATGCTAACCTTAACCCTCACCCACACCCTAAACCTCACCCTAAACCTTACCCTCACCCTAACCCTTAACTTAACCCTAACCCTCACCCTAAACCTAACCCTTACCCTAAAACTCACCCTAACACTCACCCTAACCCTAACCCTCACCCTAACACTAACCCTAAACCTCACCCTAATCCTCACCCTAACCCTAACGCTAACCCTAACACTAATGCTAACCCTAACCCTCACCCTCAGCCAAACCCTTACCCTAACCCTAAACCTAAACTTAACCCTCACTCTCACCCTCACCCTAACTCTAACCCTTAACCTAATCTTCACCTTCACCCTGACCCTCTCCCTCAACCTAACCCTCACTCTAACGCTAACCGTAACCCTAACCCTCAACCTAACCATCACCGTCACTCTAACCTTCACTCTAAACCTAACTCTCACCCACATCCTAATCCTCACCCTCACCCGAACCCTAACCTTCACCCTAACCCTCACGCTCAACCTATTCATCAACCTAAGCTTAACTCTCTCTCTATCCCTAACCCTAACCATCACCTTAACCCTAACCCTCACCCTCACCCTCACCCTCACTCTAAGCCTAACCCTAAACCTAATCCTAATCTTACAACTAACGCTCACACACACCCTCACCCTAAAACTAACTCTAAAAGTATCTCTAACACTAACCCTGACCCTCAAACTAATCCCAACCCTAACACTAACCCTCACCCTCACCCTAACCCTCACCCTCACCCTAACTCTAACCCTAAACCTAACACTCACCCTAACCCTCATCCTAAACCTAATGCTAAATCTAACCCTCTCCCTCACCCTAACCCTCACACTAACCCTATCCCTAACACTCACCCTCACCCTAACACTCATCCTAAAACTTACCTTCACCTGAACCCTCAACCTAATCCTAACCCTAATCCTAACCTTCACCCTAACCCTCACCCTAACCCTAACCATAATCCTAACCCTCAACCTAACACTTACCCTAACTCTAACCCTAACCCTAACCCTCACCATCACCCTAACTCTCACCCTAAACCTTACCCTCACCCTACACCTAACCCTCACCCTAATCCTCACCCTAACACTAACCCTAACACTAACCCTAACCCTCACCTTACCCTTCACGCTAACCTTAACCCTCACCGTAACACTAATGCTAAACCTAACCCTCACCCACACCCTAATCCTCACCCTAATCCTTTCCCTCACCCTAACCCTAAACTTAACCCTAAACCTCACCCTAACCCTAACCCTTAACCTAACCCTCACCCTAAAATTCACCCCAACCCTAACCCTCCCCCTGACCCTCCCCCTAAACCTAACCCTAACCCTAACCGTCATCCTAAACTTCACCCTAAACTTTACCTTCACACTAACACTCACCCTAACACTATCTCTAACCCTAACCGAAATCCTACACCTAACCCTAACCCTAACACTAAACCTAACCCTCAACCTAAACCTCACCCTAACACTAACCCTAACCCTAACCCTCACCATTACCCTAACTCTCACCCTAAACCTTACCCTCACCCTAACCCTAACCCTATTCCTATCCCTATTACTCACCCTCACCCTAATCTTAACCCTCACCCTAATCCTCTCCCTAACCCTCACCATAAAGCTAATGCTCACCCTAACCCTAACCCAACCTCTAACCCTATCCCTCACCCTAACCCTCACCCTCAACCTAACACTCATCGTCACCCTAACCCTAACCATAAACCTAACCATCATTCACACACTAACTCTCACCCTCACCCTAACCCTAACCCTGAGCCTAAGCATCACCCTAAACCTAACCCTAACCCTCACCCTAACTCTCAACCTAAACCTAACCCTTACCCTAAATCTCACCCCCACCCTAATCTTCACCCTAACCCTAACCCTAACCCTTACCGAAACCCTCACCCTTAAGCTCACACTCACCCTCACCCTAACCCTAACCCTAACCCTCATCCTCACCCTCACCCTCACTCTTAGCCTAACCCTAACCCTAACAGGTACAATAATTCTCACCCTCACACTCACCCTAAACCTAATCCTAACCCTAACCCTAACCATCACTCTCAGCTTCACCCTCACCCTAATCATAACCCTAAACCCCACCCTAACTGTAACCCTCACCCTAACCCTAACCCTCACACTCACCCTAAACCTAACCCTAACCCTAACTCTAACCCTCACCCTAACCCTCACCTAAACCTAACCCTAACCCTAACCCTTATCCACACCCTAAACCTCACCCTAAACCTTACCGTCACCCTAACCCTAAACCTAACACTAACCCACACACTAACCATAACCCTCACCCTCACACTATGCCTACACCTCACCCTAACCCTCACCCTAACCCTTACACTAACCCTAACCCTCACCCTCACGCTCACCCTAACTCTCACCCTAAACCTTACCCTCACCCTGACCCTAACCCTAATCCTCACCCTCACCCTAACCCTAACCCTAACAATCACCTAACTCTAACCCTCACGCTAATCCTAATGCTAAACCTAACCCTAACCCTAAACCTAAACCTCACCCTAACCCCCACTCTAGTCCTCACCCTAACCCTACCCCAAACCATAACCCTCAACCTCACCCTCAGCCTAACCCTAACCCTAAACCTAACCCTAACCCTAAACCTCACCCTCACCCTCACCCTAACTCAAACACTAAGCCTCAAACTAAACTAAACCTCACGATAACACTAACCCTACCCATAACCCTAACCCTCACCTTCACCCTAACCCTCACCCTAACCCGGACCCTCACCCACACCCAAACGCTCACCCTCACCAGAACCCTCACCTTCACTCTAACCCTCACCCTTACCCTAAACATCACCCTAACCTAACCCTAACCCGCACCCTAACCCTAACCCTCACCCTCACCCTAACAGTCATTCTAAACCTCAACCTAAACCTCACATTAACCCTAAAACTCACTCTGACACAAACCCTCAAACTAATCCTTAGCTTCACCCTAATTCTAACCCTAAACCTACCCCTAACCCTCACCCTAAACATAATGCTAACCTTAACCCTCACACTCACCCTAAACCTCACCCTAATCCTTACCCTCACCCTAACCCTAAACCTAACCCTAAACCTAATCCTCACCCTCAGCCTAACCCTAACCCTAACCCTCACCCTAATCCTAATGCTAACCCTAACCCTCACCCTAACCCTAATCCTCACCCTAACCCTCACCCTCACCCTCATCTTCACCCTCAGCCAAACCCAAACCCTAACCCTAATCCTATCACTAACCCTGACCCTAACCCTTACCCTAACCCTCACCCTAATCCTGACCCTCACCCTGACCCTATCCCTAGCCCTAACCATCACACTAACCCTAACCCTCACCCTAATCCTAATGCTAAACCTAAACCTCACCCTAACCATCACCCTAATACTTACCCTCACCGTAACCCTAAACCTAACACTCTCCCTCACCCTAACCCTCACCCTAATGCTAAACCTCACCATCAACCTCACCCTCAACCTCATCCTAACGCTTAGCCTAACCCTAACACTAATCCTAACTCTAACTCTCACCCTCACACTCACCCTAACCCTCACCTTAAACCTAACCCTAACCCTAAACCTCACTCTCACCCTGACCCTCACTCTCACCCTAAAACTCACCTAACCCTAACCCTAACCCTAACCCTCATCCTGACCCTAAACCTAACCCTAACCCTTACCCTCACCCTAACCCTCACCCTAACCGTAACCCAAAACCTCACACTAACCCTAAAGCTCACCCTCACCCGATACCCACCCCACACCCGAACCCTAACCCAAACCCTCACACTAACCCTAAACCTCACCCTCACCCTACCCCTACCCCTCCGTCCATAGTGCTGGATGGACAGTGGTGGCGTGCCAAACAACTGAGCTCTAGTTCTCAACACTTTCACAAAGTGCCATAAGTTGAGGTTCAACTTACTGCTCCGGTTGAGTAGAGAGTAGCCGTCAAAGCTGGAAACAGTAGCACTCAGGTGAGAAGAACGGGAAGCAGATATACCCAGTCCGCTGGCAGTGTCCTACGGGGACCAGCCTATCTGGCTGCCACGCCTGAATATTTGCAACCGCGGCAGAGTTAGGCAGGTGCAATTGTGCAGCAATGCAAACTGCATACCCTGGCCAAACTTCACGGGTGTACAAGAAACCACGGGTGATTTACAAGGAGATGTTCACCCGGAACAGCCGGAGGCCTGCCGGCAACAAGATTCCGGAATTCTTCCTAAGAAACCTTGAAAGCAGTGAAATGCTCCTATGTGGCAATAACTCAGAACCTCATTCTGAGTGTTCCCGGCAGAGTTCATTCTTCTGAACACAACCTTGGACTAATTAGAGCCAGATGTATGCAGTGCCGTCCATAGTGCTGGATGAACAGTGGTGGCGTGCCAAACAACTGAGCTCTAGTTCTCAACACTTTCACAAAGTGCCATAAGTTGAGGTTCAACTTACTGCTCCGGTTGAGTAGAGTGTAGCCGTCAAAGCTGGAATCAGTAGCACTCAGGTGAAAAGAACGGAAAGCAGATATACCCAGTCCGCTGGCAGTGTCCAACGGGAACCAGCCTATCTGGCTGCCACGCCTGAATATTTGCAACCGCGGCAGAGCTAGGCAGGCGCAACTGTGCAGCAATGCAAACTGCATAACCTGGCCAAATTTCACGGGTGTACAAGAAACCACGGGGGATTTACAAGGAGATGTTCACCCGGAACAGCCGGAGGCCTGCCGGCAGCAAGATTCCGCATTTCTTCCTATGAAGGCTTGAAAACAGTGAAACGCTCCTATGATGCAATAACTCAGAACTTGATTCTGAGTGTTCCCTGCAGAGGTCATTCAGCTGAACACAACCGTGGACTAATTAGAGCCAGATGTAGGCAGTGCCGTCCATAGTGCTGGATGGACAGTGGTGGCGTGCCAAACAACTGAGCTCTAGTTCTCAACACTTTCACAAAATGCCATAAGTTGAGGTTCAACTTACTGCTCCGGTTGAGTAGAGTGCAGCCGTCAAAGCTGGAATCAGTAGCACTCAAGTGAGAAGAACGGGAAGCAGATATACCCAGTCCGCTGGCAGTGTCCTACGGGGAACAGCCTATCTGGCTGCCACGCCAACATGATTGCAACCGCGGCAGAGCTAGGCAGGCGCAATTGTTCAGCAATGCAAACTGCATAACCTGGCCAAATTTCACGGGTGTACAAGAAACCACGGGCGATTTACACGGAGATGTTCACCCAGAACAGCCGGAGGCCTGCCGGCAGAAGATTCCGGAATTCTTCCTAAGAAGCCTTGAAAGCAGTGAAATGCTCCTATGTTGCAATAACTCAGAACCTCTTTCTGAGTGTTCCCGGCAGAGGTCATACGCCTGAACACAACCGTGGACTAATTAGAGACAGATGTAGGCAGTGCCGTCCTTAGTGCTGGATGGAAAGTGGTGGCGTGCCAAACAACTCAGCTCTAGTTCTCAACACTTTCACAAAATGCCATAAGTTGAGGTTCAACTTACTGCTCCGGTTGAGTAGAGTGTAGCCGTCAAAGCTGGAATCAGTAGCAATCAGGTGAGAAGAACGGGAAGCAGATATACCCAGTCCCCTGCCAGTGTCCTCCGGGGACCTGGCTATCTGGCTGCCACGCTTGAATGTTTGCACCCGCGGCAGAGCTAGGCAGGCGCAATTGTGCAGCAATGCAAACTGCATACCCTGGCCAAACTTCCCAGTTGTACAAGAAACCACGGGGGATTTACAAGGAGATGTTCACACGGAACAGCCGGAGGCCTGCCGGCAGCAAGTTTCCCGAATTCTTCCTAAGAAGCCTTGAAAGCAGTGAAACGCTCCTATGTTGCAATAACTCAGAACCTCATTCTGAGTGTTCCTGGCAGAGGTCATTCAGCTGAACACAACCGTGGACTAATTAGAGCCAGAAATAGGCAATGCCGTCCATAGTGCTGGATGGACAGTGGTGGCGTGCCAAACAACTGAGCTCTAGTTCGCAACACTTTCACAAAGTGCCATAAGTTGAGGTTCAACTTACTGCTCCGGTTGAGTATAGTGTAGCTGTCAAAGCTGGATTCAGTAGCACTCAGGTGAGAAGAACGGGATGCAGATATTCCCAGTCCGCTGGCAGTGTTCTACGGGGACCAGCCTATCTGCCTGCCACGCCTGAATGTTTGCAACCACGGCAGAGCTAGGCAAGCGCAATTGTGTGTCAATGCAAACTGCATAACCTGGCCAAATTTCACGGGAGTAGAAGAAACCACGGGGGATTTATAGGGAGATGTTCACCCAAACAGCCGGAGGCCTGCTGGCAGCAAGATTCCAGAATTCTTCCTAAGAAGCCTTGAAAGCAGTGAAATGCTCCTATGTTGCAATAACTCAGAACCTCATTCTGAGTGTTCCCGGCAGAGGTCATTCAGCTGAACACAACCGTGGACTAATTAGAGCCAGAAGTAGGCAGTGCCATCCATACTGCTGGATGGACAGTGGTGGCGTGCCAAACAACAGAGCTCTAGTTCTCAACACTTTCACAAAGTGCCATAAGTTGAGGTTCAACTTACTGCTCCGGTTGAGTAGAGTGTAGCTGTCAAAGCTGGAATCAGTAGCACTCAGGTGAGAAGAACGGGAAGCAGATATACCCAGTCCGCTGGCACTGTCCTACGGGGACCAGCCTATCCGGCTGCCACGCCTGAATGTTTGCAACCGCGGCAGAGCTAGGCAGGCGCACTTGTGCAGCAATGCAAACTGCATAACCTGGCCAAATTTCACGGGTGTACAAGAAACCACGGGTGATTTACAAGGAGATGTTCACCTGGAACAGCCGGAGGCCGGCCGGCAGCAAGATTCTGGAATTCTTCCTCAGAAGCCTTGAAAGCAGTGAAACTCTGTTATGTTGCAATAACTCAGAAACTCATTCTGAGTGTTCCCGGCAGAGGTCATTCGGCTGAACACAACCGTGGACTAATTAGAGCCAGAAGTTGGCAGTGTCGTCCATAGTGCTGGATGGACCGTGGTGGCGTGCCAAACAACTGAGCTCTAGTTCTCAAAACTTTCACAAAGTGCCATAAGTTGAGGTTCAACTTACTGCTCCGCTTGTGTAGAGTGTAGCCGTCAAAGCTGGAATCAGTAGCACTCAGGTGAGAAGAACGTGAAGCAGATATACCCAGTCCGCTGGCAGTGTCCTCTGGGGACCAGCCTATCTGGCTGCTACGCTTGAATGTTTGCAACCGCGGCAGAGCTAGGCAGGCGCAATTGTGCAGCAATGCAAATTGCATACCCTGGCCAAATTTCATGGTTGTACAAGAAACCACGGGGGATTTACAAAGAGATGTTCACCCGGAATAACTGGAGGCCTGCCGGCAGCAAGATTCCTGAATTCTTCCTAAGAAGCCTTGAAGGCGGTGAAACGCTCCTATGTTGCAATAACTCAGAACCTCATTCTGAGTGTTCCCGGCAGAGGTCATTCAGCTGAACACAACCGTGGACTAATTAGAGCCTGATGTAAGCAGTGCCGTCCATAGTGCTGGATGGACAGTGGTGGCGTGCCAAACAACTGAGCTCTAGTCCTCAACACTTTCACAAAATGCCATAAGTTGAGGTTCAACTTACTGCTCCGGTTGAGTTTAGTGTAGCCGTCAAAGCTGGAATCAGTAGCACTCAGGTGAGAAGAACGGGAAGCAGATATACCCAGTCCGCTGGCAGTGTCCTACGGGGACCAGCCTATCTAGATGCCACGCCTGAATGTTTGCAACCACGGCAGAGCTAGGCAGGCGCAATTGTGCAGCAATGCAAATTGCATACCCTGGCCAAATTTCACGGGTGTACAAGAAACCACGGGGATTTACAAGGAGATGTTCACTCGGAACAGCCGGAGGCTTGTCGGCAGCAAGATATTGGAATTCTTCCTAAGAAGTCTTGAAAGCAGTGAAACGCTCCTATGTTGCAATAACTCAGAACCTGATTCTGAGTGTTCCCGGCAGAGGTCATTCAGCTGAACACAACCGTGGACTAATTAGAGCCAGATGTAGGCAGTGCCGTCCATAGTGCTGGATGGACAGTGGTGATGTGCCAAACAACTGAGCTCTAGTTCTCAAAACTTTCACAAAGTGACATAAGTTGAGGTTCACTTTACTTCTCCAGTTGAGTTGAGTGTAGCTGACAAAGCTGGAATCAGTAGCACTCAGGTGAGAAGAACGGGAAGCAGATATAGGCAGTCCCCTGGCAGTGTCCTACGGGGAACAGCCTATCTGGCTGCGACGCGTGAATGTTTGCAACCGCGGCAGAGCTAGGCAGGCGCAATTGTGCAGCAATGCAAACTGCATAACCTGGCCAAATTTCACGGGTGTACAAGAAACCACGGGGGATTTACAAGGAGATGTTCATCCGGAACAGCCGGAGGCCTGCCGACAGCAAGATTCTGGAATTCTTCCTAAGAAGCCTTGAAAGCAGTGAAACTCTCTTATGTTGCAATAACTCAGAACCTCATTCTGAGTGTTCCCGGCAGAGGTCATTCGGCTGAACACAACCGTGGACTAATTAGAGCCAGAAGTAGGCAGTGCTGTCCTTAGAGCTGGATGGAAAGTGGTGGCGTGCCAAACAACTGAGCTCTAGTTAGTACTCAACACTTTCACAAAGTGCCATAAGTTCAGGTTCAACTTACTGCTCCGGTTGAGTAGAGTGTAGCCGTCAAAGCTGGAATCAGTACCACTCAGGTGAGAAGAACGGGAAGCAGATATACCCAGTCCGCTGGCAGTGTACTACGGGGACCAGCCTATCTGACTGCCACCCCTGAATGTTTGCAACCGCGGCAGAGCTAGGCAGGCGAAATTGTGCAGCAATGCAAATTGCATACCCTGGCCAAATTTCACGGGTGTACAAGAAACCACGGGGGATTTACAGGGAGATGTTCACCCGGAACAGCCGGAGGCCTGCCGGCAGAAGATTCCGGAATTCTTCCTAAGAAGCCTTGAAAGCAGTGAAACGCTCCTATATGGCAATAATTCAGAACCTCATTCTGAGTGTTCCCGGCAGAAGTCATTCTTCTGATCACAAACGTGGACTAATTAGAGCGAGATGTAGGCACTGCCGTCCATAGTGCTGGATGGAAAGTGGTGGCATGCCAAACAACTGAGCTCTAGTTCTCAACACTTTCATAAAGTGCCATAAGTTGAGGTTAAACTTACTGCTCCGGTTGAGTAGAGTGTAGCCGTCAAAGCTGGAATGAGTAGCACTCAGGTGAGAAGAACGGGAAGCAGATATACCCAGTCCGCTGGCAGTGTCCCACGGGGACCAGCCTATCTGACTGCCACCCCTGAATGTTTGCAACCGTGGAAGAGCTAGGCTGGCGCAATTGTGCGGCCATGCAAACTGCATAACCTGGCCCAATTTCACGGGTGTACAAGAAAACAAGGGGGATTTACAAGGAGATGTTCACCCGGAAGAGCCGGAGGCCTGCCGGTAGCAAGATTCCGGAATTCTTCCTAAGAAGCCTTGAAAGCAGTGAAACGCTCCTATGTTGCAATAATTCAAAACCTCATTCTGAGTGTTCCCGGCAGAGGTCATTCAGCTGAACACAACCGTGGACTAATTAGAGCCAGATGTAGGCAGTTCCGTCCATAGTGCTGGATGGACAGTGGTGGTGTGCCAAACAACTGAGCTCTAGTTCTCAAAACTTTCACAAACTGCCATAAGTTGAGGTTCAACTTACTGCTCCGGTTGAGTAGAGTGTAGCCGTCAAAGCTGGAATCAGTAGCACTCAGGTGAGAAGAACGGGAAGCAGATATACCCAGTCCGCTGACAGTGTCCTACGGGGACCAGCCTATCTGGCTGCCACGCCTGAATGTTTGCAACAGCGGCAGAGCTAGGTAGGCGTAATTGTGCAGCAATGCAAACTGCATAACCTGGCCAAATTTCACGGGTGTACAAGAAACCACGGGCGATTTACAGGGAGATGTTCACCCAGAACAGCCGAAGGCCTGCCGGCAGAAGATTCCGGAATTCTTCCTAAGAAGCCTTGAAAGCAGTGAAACGCTCCTATGTTGCAATAACTCAGAACCTCTTTCTGAGTGTTCCCGGCAGAGGTCATTCGCCTGAACACAACCGTGGACTAATTAGAGACAGATGTAGGCAGTGCCGTCTTTAGTGCTGGATGGAAAGTGGTGGCGTGCCAAACAACTCAGCTCTAGTTCTCAACACTTTCACAAAGTGCCATAAGTTGAGGTTCAACTTACTGCTACGGTTGAGTAGAGTGTAGCCGTCAAAGCTGGAATCAGTAGCAATCAGGTGAGAAGAACGGGAAGCAGATATACCCAGTCCCCTGCCAGTGTCCTCCGGGGACCTGGCTATCTGGCTGCCACGCTTGAATGATTGCTCCCGCGGCAGAGCTAGGCAGGCGCAATTGTGCAGCAATGCAAACTGCATACCCTGGCCAAACTTCACAGTTGTACAAGAAACCACGGGGGATTTACAAGGAGATGTTCACACGGAACAGCCGGAGGCCTGCCGGCAGCAAGTTTCCCGAATTCTTCCTAAGAAGCCTTTAAAGCAGTGAAACGCTCCTATGTTGCAATAACTCAGAACCTCATTCTGAGTGTTCCTGGCAGAGGTCATTCAGCTGAACACAACCGTGGACTAATTAGAGCCAGAAATAGGCAATGCCGTCCATAGTGCTGGATGGACAGTGGTGGCGTGCCAATAACTGAGCTCTAGTTCTCAACACTTTCACAAAGTGCCATAAGTTGAGGTTCAACTTACTGCTCCGGTTGAGTATAGTGTAGCCGTCAAAGCTGGATTCAGTAGCACTCAGGTGAGAAGAACGGGAAGCAGATATTCCCAGTCCGCTGGCAGTGTTCTACGGGGACCAGCCTATCTGCCTGCCACGCCTGAATGTTTGCAACCACAGCAGAGCTAGGCAAGCGCAATTGTGTGTCAATGCAAACTGCATAACCTGGCCGAATTTCACGGGAGTAGAAGAAACCACGGGGGATTTATAGGGAGATGTTCACCCAAACAGCCGGAGGCCTGCTGGCAGCAAGATTCCAGAATTCTTCCTAAGAAGCCTTGAAAGCAGTGAAAGGCTCCTATGTTGCAATAACTCAGAACCTCATTCTGAGTGTTCCCGGCAGAGGTCATTCAGCTGAACACAACCGTGGACTAATTAGAGCCAGAAGTAGGCAGTGCCATCCATACTGCTGGATGGACAGTGGTGGCGTGCCAAACAACAGAGCTCTAGTTCGCAACACTTTCACAAAGTGCCATAAGTTGAGGTTCAACTTACTGCTCCGGTTGAGTAAAGTGTAGCCGTCAAAGCTGGAATCAGTAGCACTCAGGTGAGAAGAACGGGAAGCAGATATACCCAGTCCGCTGGCACTGTCCTACGGGGACCAGCCTATCCGGCTGCCACGCCTGAATGTTTGCAACCGCGGCAGAGCTAGGCAGGCGCACTTGTGCAGCAATGCAAACTGCGTAACCTGGCCAAATTTCACGGGTGTACAAGAAACCACGGGTGATTTACAAGGAGATGTTCACCTGGAACAGCCGGAGGCCGGCCGGCAGCAAGATTCTGGAATTCTTCCTCAGAAGCCTTGAAAGCAGTGAAACTCTGTTATGTTGCAATAACTCAGAAACTCATTCTGAGTGTTCCCGGCAGAGGTCATTCGGCTGAACACAACCGTGGACTAATTAGAGCCAGAAGTTGGCAGTGTCGTCCATAGTGCTGGATGGACCGTGGTGGCGTGCCAAACAACTGAGCTCTAGTTCTCAACACTTTCACAAAGTGCCATAAGTTGAGGTTCAACTTATCGCTCCGGTTGAGTAGAGTGTAGCCGTCAAAGCTGGAATCAGTAGCACTCAGGTGAGAAGAACGGGAAGGAGATATACCCAGTCCGCTGGCAGTTTCCTACGGGGACCAGCCTATCTGGCTGTCACGCCTGAATGTGTGCAACTGCGCCAGAGCTAGGCAGGTGCAATTGTGCAGCAATGGAAACTGCATAAACTGGCCAAATTTCACGGGTGTACAAGAAACCACGGGTGATTTACAAGGAGATGTTCACCCGGAACAGCCGGAGGCCTGCCGGCAGCAAGATTCCGGAATTCTTCCTAAGAAGCCTTGAAAGCAATGAAACCCTCCTATGTTGCAATAACTCAGAACCTCATTCTGAGTGTTCCCGGCAGAGGTCATTCAGCTGAACACAACCGTGGACTAATTAGAGCCAGATGTAGGCACTGCCGTCCATAGTGCTGGATGGACAGTGGTGGCGTGCCAAACAACTGAGCTCTAGTTCTCAAAACTTTCACAAAGTGCCATAAGTTGAGGTTCAACTTACTGCTCCGCTTGTGTAGAGTGTAGCCGTCAAAGCTGGAATCAGTAGCACTCAGGTGAGAAGAACGGGAAGCAGATATACCCAGTCCGCTGGCAGTGTCCTCTGGGGACCAGCCTATCTGGCTGCCACGCTTGAATGTTTGCAACCGCGGCAGAGCTAGGCAGGCGCAATTGTGCAGCAATGCAAATTGCATACACTGGCCAAATTTCATGGTTGTACAAGAAACCACGGGGGATTTACAAGGAGATGTTCACCCGGAATAACTGGAGGCCTGCCGGCAGCAAGATTCCTGAATTCTTCCTAAGAAGCCTTGAAGGCGGTGAAACGCTCCTATGTTGCAATAACTCAGAACCTCATTCTGAGTGTTCCCGGCAGAGGTCATTCAGCTGAACACAACCGTGGACTAATTAGAGCCTGATGTAGGCAGTGCCGTTCATAGTGCTGGATGGACAGTGGTGGCGTGCCAAACAACTGAGCTCTAGTCCTCAACACTTTCACAAAATGCCATAAGTTGAGGTTCAACTTACTGCTCCGGTTGAGTTTAGTGTAGCCGTCAAAGCTGGAATCAGTAGCACTCAGGTGAGAAGAACGGGAAGCAGATATACCCAGTCCGCTGGCAGTGTCCTATGGGGAACAGCCTATCCGGCTGCCACGCCTGAATGTTTGCAACCGCGGCAGAGCTAGGCAGGCGCAATTGTGCAGCAATGCAAACTGCATAAGCTCGCCAAATTTCACTGGTGAACAAGAAACCACGGGTGATTTACAAGGAGATGTTCACCCGGAACAGCCGGAGGCCTGCCGGCAGCAAGATTCTGGAATTCTTTCTAAGAAGCCTTAAAAGCAGTGAAACTCTCTTATGTTGCAATAACTCAGAACCTCATTCCGAGTGTTCCCGGCAGAGGTCCTTCGGCTGAACACAACTGTGGACTAATTAGAGCCAGAAGTAGGCAGTGCCGTCCATAGAGCTGGATGGACAGTGGTGGCGTGCCAAACAACTGAGCTCTAGTACTCAACACTTTCACAAAGTGCCATAAGTTGAGGTACAACTTACTGCTCCGGTTGAGTAGAGTGTAGCCGTCAAAGCTGGAATCAGTAGCACTCAGGTGAGAAGAACGGGAAGGAGATATACCTAGTCCGCTGGCAGTGTCCCACGGGGACCAGCCTATCTGGCTGCCACGCCTGAATGTTTGCAACCACGGAAGAGCTAGGCAGGCGCAATTGTGCAGCAATGCAAACTGCATATCCTGGCCCAATTTCACGGGTGTACAAGAAAACACGGGGGATTTATAGGGAGATGTTCACCCGGAACAGTCGGAGGCCTGCCGGCAGCAAGATTCCGGAATTCTTCCTAAGAAGCCTTGAAAGCAGTAAAACGCTCCTATGTGGCAATAACTCAGAACCTCATTCTGAGTGTTCCCGGCAGAGGTCATTTGGCTGAACACAACCGTGGACTAATTAGAGCCAGATGTATGAAGTGCCATCCATAGTGCTGGATGGACAGTGGTGGCGTGCCAATCAACTGAGTTCTAGTTCTCAACGCTTTCACAAAGTGACATAAGTTGAGGTTCAACTTACTGCTCCGGTTGAGTAGAGTTTAGCCGTCAAAGCTGGAATCAGTAGCACTCAGGTGAGAAGAACGGGAAGCAGATATACCCAGTCCGCTGGCAGTGTCCAAGTGGACCAGCCTATCTGGCTGCTCCAGGTTAGCATTCTACTAGTTGAGCCACAGATTCACTTCTAGGGGATTTTTTGTGGTTTTTTTTGGTGGCTAATAAAGATAAACATCTCACAGATTTTCCTGCCTGGGCTGACTTTGAACCACATTCCTCAGATCCGAGCCTCTTCAGTAGGTAAGATCACAGGCTTAAGCCACCAGCACCCAGTAATATCCCCAATTTTATGAGTGAGGTAATCTGTAACATAGAAGTGTTTCTAATTGTCCAATTGACTTGGTTAGTGAGTACCAGTTACAATTTAAACTCTAACCCAATAAGTCTAATCCTAACCCTGTATAATTAACTACTTCACAATGACTAATGTAAGCTAAAGGAGGAAATTGTTACCCAGCCAAATGCAACATATGCCATGGATTTTTTAAAATGCAAGCTAACTGCTTAATTCTGGAAATACTTCATGCTGAGTCATAAGAACCATTACTATTAATCCTACCCCAATGTACCTTTCTCCCAACACATGTGGACTTTGCTGACTGCAGATCTGATTGTTAAACTTGAGATCACAATGATCTAGAAAATTTAACTCAAGGTCAATCCACAAATAATGAGAGCAAGGTTTGATAGCGAAGGAAGTAAATATTGTTATTGAGGACCATGGACATTTATCTTAAGATAAAAATCTAGTTCTAGCCAGGTGGCCTGTCTCATGCCAGTAGTCATAGCTCAAGAGTCTGAGATCTGAGGATGATGGTTTGAAGTCAGCTTGGGCAGTATGATGATTTCCCCCTCTCCCCAAAAGAAAGAATATAAAATGTGAAATTATTAGGAGCAGGTCAAATTAAGCAGATGGACCAAGGAAGAAGGAAATTTAACTGGGACAAACAAGTACCAGGTAACCTCAGAAACATAGGTACAGACCCTGAGAATAGAACCAGACTGGAGTCTGGTCTGACAGTTACTGAAACTTGACCATTTGTATTGATTAAGAATAGGGCTAAATGTTAAATATCAAAGATAAAGGCTTAAGTAGAGAGTTAAGATGACTTATCTCACCTCTAGGCCATTTGGGGAGCTAGTCAATGCTTTCAACCATTTGGGGAGGTAATGTTTTGCTAAGGCTATGACATCTCCATTTCTCTGGAGAAGAGCCCTCCTAACTCACAACCCACTGAGCCAGGTACCTGAACTTCAAAAGAAGGCTTATTTCACCTCCAGGCCTTGGAGCTGGATGCACAGCCTCCATTTCCTGCCTAGGCACCAGGATGTCTGCAGGAAATTATTTGGGCTCAGCCACCTTACTTTACTTTGATGCCATTTGTAATCACTAACTGCTAGTCATGCTTTTGTAACTTGCTTCTTTATCAGTTAAGAAACTGCCACTAACCACCTGCTAGTGTTTTCCTCCCCAGCCCCCCCCCCCCCACTGACTTTGCCCTTAAATACCTTGAGCTTCATTGCTGGCCTTCACTCTCTTGGTATAGTGTAGGTCAGCTGCCATGGCTAATAAAGGATTCCTAGCCTGGATTGACTGAGTGTTGGTGATTCTTTTTGCCAATGGGATAGTGCAGACAGGAAAGTCCATGAGACTCTTATGTCTAATACTAATCAGAAAAAACTGGAAGTGGTACTGTGGTTCAAGTGGACAAATGCTAGCCTTGAGAATAAAGAGGCTGAGACCCAGAATTCAAGCTACAGGACTAGCAATAAAAAGAAAACTACAGGTCTTTCCTGGAAGGTGGGAGGAAAGGCTTCTGAATGAAAGTCCAGCATCTTAATGGATTTCCAAATATGTAAGCTGAGGCATAGCTTTGGGCTAGATGGTCAACTGGCTCTACTTGTTTCATGATGTGCATATGTCTGTCTACAGAGTCCTATTGCGTGTTGTTCTGAAAGTTACTTCCTTCCCATGGTCAGTGAGATAAGGAGAGGAATATAGTCACCTTGCCTAGACTGTGAAAGCATTCTTGAGTTCTCTCACATGGGAAAATGGGGATGAGGAGAGAGAGAGGACTATGAGAAATAAAAAGAAAAAATATGTCTTTTAAAAACTTGTATGACTGGTTAGTTCTTTAGCTAAACCTAGAGCTGTACACACAGTTAAGTGTCCTAATTCTGCAGGACAATGTCATGATTCCCTTTTCACCAATAATGGGTCAGCAGTTTAAAAACCAGCTTTGATTTATTGCATGGGAAAATTTCTCTCTCACATTCATCAATAAAGCTAAATTTTTCTCAAAGGAGTCCTCAGGGAAACCTAAGATATTGGTATGAAAATAGAATTTAACTTCTAATGCATTAAAAGTTAGAATGTCAACAAGAAAGCCACTGGCTCAGAAAATGACATGGACACCTCTCAGGGAAGCACCTTTCTCTCTTTCCCTTTCTCTAGGCCAGTGACCAAAGAGATGCACTGAGCCCAGAGCAAGGAAACATCCACAGTTCCTGACCAGTGTCTTTGTCTGCTCCTCTCACCACATAATACCAAGATTTGATGAGAAGGTGGAACAAGAAAAAACTCCAAATTTTATTGACTTAATGATTTTACTTCAGAAGCCATAAACAACTCCTGCCATCTGGCCTCATTTTATTTCACCAGAGGGAATCTCAGCCTACTATATATTATATTGTATATACATGTATATATTATGTATAATTACTCCTTTTGAAGTAAGGAGGCTGAGCCTAAATAATTTCTTGCAGCCATCCTGGGGTCTAGGCAGGAGTTGGGGGTCATCCACCCATCTCCAAGGCCTAGAGGTAATCATATGCCTGTAATCATAGCTACTCAGAAAGATATGAGAATCATGGTTTAAAGCCAGCCCAGGCAGGAAAGCCTGCAAGATTTTTATCTCCAGTATCCACCGAAAAAAGGCAGAAGTGGAGCTATAGCTCAAGTGGCAGAATGCTAACACTGAGCAAAAATTAGCTCAATGCCCATGCCCTGAGTTCAAAGCCATCCTTTGAAGTGCAGATGCCTGGCTCAATGGTGTGAACTAGAAGGGACCTGTTTTGGAGAAGTGCAGATGTCATAGCCTTAAGAGCACTTTGCATATAGAGAATGCTCTGATTCTGCATTGATTAACTCTCTAAATGACTTGAATCACCAGCCTCTGAGTAGCCTCTAAGCATACCTTATATGAAAGGTTAAGGCCTATCTTCTCTAGATGGAAAAGTTCTTCTGGTACCTGAGTATGTCCATTTAAGGTCTGGCATCTTCTCTTCATGGTGGGGGAGGGGGGATAACCCTAGGTGATAGGCATACCTGGATCCCTGGAGAAAGAGCTGGCACTTAGCTAATAGGTTGCTGAACCTGTCAGCCCAGTGCCTGGGACTGGGAATGTTCTGTGACCTCGCCCCCTGGCTTGACCCTATTTAGGCATGGAAGAGCATAGGTGGGGGGACACCATTCCATATGTGTCTCTCTGTTCCTGTCCTGTGTCCTGTCTCCTGACTTGTCTCTGGTCAGCATGGCATCCCAATTCAGTTCTCCATCGGAGCTGAATTGGTTTGTTGGTATTGTTTTTGTTCTTTCTTTCTTTCCTCTCTGGCCTGTTTTCTAGCTGTGTTAAGTGTATTTGTGGGCTGCAGGCTTTTATAACAACAAGCTGTCTGCACAATGCTAACTGTGTAATAAAGACTCCAAGATTTCATCTTCCAAAATGTGGCTTCTCTGATAAGTTATCTTGTAATGCCCAGAGACTTGAAGCGCCCAAAAAGACCACAAGGGACCAAAGATCAATGCAAGTGGCAATGAGTCATTTATTGATGAGCTCGAGCATGGACACCTCTGTGCACTGATGTCTGAGTGCAGAGAGAGGCCCCCAGCACAGAGTTACAGCACTTTTTATATGTTCTTTGGTAGGGGTAAGGCCTCAGTATGTATTGGCAACGAATCAATACACCACGCGGGAAATTTAAATCATAATTCTAGCGGATGATTGGCACAATACAAAGCGGGAAAAGGGCTGGGGCTAATAATTGGTCAGGCTAGCGAGCTATTGTGCTCTAAACTAATTAGATGGTACTTCTAGGGTAATTTAGGAGAAGTGGTTGCCAGATGGCCACTATCTCTGACCCTGACTTGGGGAAGTGGTTGCCAGGCAGCCACTATCTCCGATCCTAGGCCCGGGGAAAGTGGTCTGGAATGTGTACTTTGTCAGGTACTCCCTGCCAGAGGGTCGTTAATTTCAGCTCCAGATCCGGGAGTGTCGGGGACTCAAGGGCGGGTCGAATAGGAGCTGCATTCTTCAAGCAGGTCTAATACAAAATGGCAAATACAGGTCTATCTGGTTATATATATCACGCTTCTCATTCCCCCCTTGTCTAGAGCATCAGGGACCAATCATGGTCCCCTAATTGGCACAGTCTTTTATATTTACAGTTTGGTATTGGGATCTCAGAACTAATAGATGGTCTGCACTGATCTTTTTCTTTTACAAAGGACACCAGTTTGTTGAGTATACAAGGTCCGATTGTAACAAAATTAACAGTACCAAAGGCCCTTACATTTTTTTCCCCACCACTCCTGACTCCGTGTATCACAGTTAACTTAATTTTATACCAGCTGTACTTGTAAGCTCCAATTTTCAGACATATTCACTCCATTTGCTATATACTTAAACTTTCTGGGGTTTGTCTTCTTTCCTTTTTTCAAACATTTAAAGACAATCCTTGCTTTTCAATTTCCCCAATTCCTTTCCCAAGGCTTTCTTTACCACCCTCCTCTTCTTTTCAGTTTCTTGAACATCTTTGTGGCTAGAGTTTAAGACTGCCCAATTTTCCTTTGGCTTGCAGAACCAAGTTATCTTAGAACAGCCTTAAGGCACCACCATGATGCAGAAGCTTGCTAGGTTTTAAGGCTAAGAGTAGGGCTGGGTCTCATTTACTACCTGCATTGATAACACACTCAGGTTATTACCATACCAGAGCCAAACCAGGCTGTGACTATAGAGTGGATTTCCAGTCACTATGCACTGAAGTGCCTAAGGTAAGCAAGCCAGTGATATCCTTGTCCCCAGTATCCACTGTGGGAATAGAGAGGATTTCTGGATATCACCCAAAAGAATGTCCCACAAGATCTTAGTTTTAGCAGCTTTCAACCAGGATGCAGTTTCAAGTGATGGAACCAGGCAGGAGTTCAGTCTATTTTTACTATGGTGGAGATGGTCTGGGTGACGACATAGATTTCCTCCAGGTGACTGTGAGGCTGTCTTCAAACTCTACTCATTAGGGTGTGCAGCAGCAGCAGCAGCAGCCGCACCGGATCTCTCAGTGGCTCCAAGGGACTGTCACACCTCATGCTGGGCTGTAAATTCCTACACAGACTGGTTAAGGATACATTGCATAGGCTTGACAAGCTTTGATCTCACTGGTTTTTAAGACCTTTAAACAATAGCCCAGGACAATTTACCAAAATCACAACTTTTTTACTAACCAGTTATTTTTGTAAACAGACACAGAAGGCTTAGTCTTGTAACCATCTCCTACAGATGCAGTCTCAACACTTACACACCTGTTAACACTATTTTTATGCCTTTTTAAAAATTATTATTTTATCTATTTTGCCTCATTTTTCTAAAACTTACTCTAGACTCTTGATCTTAAAAGGGGGTTAAGGCCAAGATCCATCTTCTGTAACTTCTTCAAGCTGACTTCAGTGGTGTTGATCCTACCTAGCCAGGAACTTATAACCTTAGCCTATTTTACAAAGAGGTTATCAGGGTTAGATGTCATTAAGAACAATATTTTGACAACTGCACAGACCTTTCCTCTGGCCACAGCAGTGTAGTTTGTTTAGCACTCTGGTTTGCAAAAACATCTTTTTGGATGACTTAGGAACATGATCTCTAGTGACCCTAACAATGCCTAAGTTGCCTTTGCAGGCCTTTAGACAGATATCAATAGAAACACTCTTAGGTTTACAAACTTTTTCTGAGTAGATGAATTTCATGTAACTGGTGTCAGCTCAAAAGTTACTGCCAATTAAAGCTTTTGGCACATAAAGGGGTTGAAATTTAAACTATCCCCCACATTTCATAACATTAGCTTTTTACTATCACAGAGGACTGGCAAGTTCCTGTCCCTTACAAGGTAGTCATGAACATTAGGCATGCTTACAAACTATCTCCCCATGACCTCCTGGCTCTGACCGATTTTTGAAGGGCCACAAAATGACTCTAGGATCTGACATTTCTGCCATCCAAGCAGTGGCTTACTGCCTCTGGATACTCCTCCATTGCTCTTGTCCCAGGACTGTCTTCTTTACACTGGGATAAATGCCTCATTGGCATTTCCCTTAGCTGGTCGCTGGACTTGAACTCGGGGCCTGAGTGCTGTCCCTCAGCTCTCCAGCTCAAGGCTAGCACTCTGCCACTTTGAGTCCCAAAGCAACTCTGCTTGCTCTTTCAGCACTCTGCTGGCTGAGTAGAGGTGACAGTCTCACAGGAACCTTTTTGTGCTTGGGCTGGCTTTGAACCAGTTTGCAGATCAATGAGTCTTACAAAAGGCCGTTTTACTCCAATTAAAAGCAACAAGGTGGTCAACATAAGCATGCTCTTACCTAAAACTTATTAAAACCCAAAGTTACATCTGACAAACTTGTAAGAATTCTCTGTGCTTTGCTCTGGACTTGCTGGAAACTTAAAAAAATCTATAAGAGCAAACTAGAATAGCAATTATTTTTATAATCCTAATTTTTCCTTTGTGCACATTGAGGCCAATGTTAAGAACAATTTTACATTTAAACTGTATATCCAAAAATCCATTCCTAATTTTTAAAGCCTCTTATTAATCACCTTTAATATTTCATACTTTAGTTTTCATTTGCTTTAAAAAATCTCTTAAAATCTTGTCACTCATTGTCACTCATTGTCTCTTGGCTGCTTGTTTTTACACATTAAAACTTTTAAACTCAAATGACAAATTTTCCTTAATGCAAGAATTACAGTCACCGTCACTATACCACGAAGCTAGACTTAACACCTTTATAACTTTTAAAAACATCCTAATTGTAGAACATAATTGAAAGTAAGCCACATTATACAAATAACTTTTTAACCCTCTTTTTAAGGCCTTCCTAATTTTAATGTTAACACATCCAAGGGAAAGTTTTAGCAATACTAATCAGATCATCACATCACTCATTTTAACCATCATGTTTTCAGTGTCTATCTGCAGGGAAAAGAGAGAACAAAGATGGGCCACTCAGCCCCTTCTATGGAATGGGCACACACCCAATCTGACTCTTTAGGGTTAGATGAACTGCGTTTGTGCCAGCTTACCCTCTTTCACCATGTGTGGACTCCTCCCTGGGCTTGTCCCACCATGCATCACCAGCTGAACTGCACTTCTGCTTGTTCACCCGTCACCCCTAAAGATAGGTCTTCTGTTGCCTCCTAGTTTTCCCTTTTCTTATCTCTTGGTTCTCGAATGAAATACACAGTTTTAGACAGACAGAACTAGTAACATCTTTGACAGTGTTAAACTAAACTTTACATTTAAATTTCTAATATTTATCCCCAAATTTTAGCCAAGGGAATTATATCCCAAACTGCCAATGCATTTTTGTTAAGCCAGATAACTTGATTACAGTATAAACAATCTTATGCATTTTAAAATATTAGTTTTTAAAATACCAGATTTTCTAATTTGCAAGTTAAAGAAACTTTTAAAAACCATTTAAAACAATGTGAAGATTCTTTAAAATTTTTGGTAATGTTCAAACCTCATACCCTTTTGAATTTTAAATTCAAACACACCCAACTGTTACAGCATGCTGACAATTCTTATCTTTGAACATGTCCACAAACCCACACAAAACACTCAAACAGATCTTAATGTGCACAAAAATCAAAATCAGTTGTACATTCATTATTTAAAGTTTTTAAACAAAAATTTAAGACAGTATTTCTTTTAAACTAGGTACCTTTGTTGGGTTTCATTTTCTCAGAGCTTGCTTGTTTAGCAAGGCAATTCACTAATTAGTCTTTTGAATCCCTTCTGTCAGAGGAAGGATGGGAGTGGGAGGGATCACCTGAAACTAAACTGGCCTGATTTTTATCCAATTTTGACAAGAGCAACAAATTGTTAAGCTGTCTGGAGCAGCTGAAGTCAGACCAGGCTCACTGCTATCTACACTCTCCTCTCTCCTCCAGCAGCCTCCACTGGGAGAAGGTGCAGCCTGAGGCTTGTCCATGCCCCACCTCTTGGCTGCTGTAACACAAGGGGGGACTTGGCAGGTCTGTGACCAAGCCCAATGGGAGGCTGGAACTTTTATTCCCCCAGAGATGTTCAAATAAATAAATAACAAAAACACAGATAAACACAAAAACCAAGGATCCACATTTAAAACTGGTACCAATTCTAAAACAGAACTAGACAAGACAACAACCAAAGGCTGAGTTGGGGACCAATGGTACCCAGTTTATCCCTACCGGAACTCTGTGCTGCTCCCACTAGCAGAGTCTGCTGAGTGAGCCTGCCACACTCACCCAGAACTTCCCTACCTCAGAAAACATAAAACAAACACATACACTAAAGTAAACAAGACAAACAAATGGCCACAAAGACAAAATCAGGTCTCAGTGAATGGGGCGACATCTCACCACTTACCAGGGGACTCAAACCCCCTCTACTCATTCCAGAGAATTTCTCTTTTTAGATTCTTCTGAGATTTCCAATTATACTCAAATTATACCCCCTCTCTTTTACCTCCTAAGACAATTAAAAACCAGACATAAATCAACATACCAACACAGAGACACACAATGGACGGTCTTAAAAACTACTCGGTGAGGCTGCCACCCTCAACAAGCAGTTCTAAGCACCAACAACACTTAATACGAACAGCGAGTGTGTCAGACTGCTGGTCAGACAGTCTGTTCAGAAGGGCTCTCAGACAGAGAGGACCGGGCACAAAGCGCCCGGCCTTGGGGAGCAGCCCAGGGAGTTCAGGGGGATGTCTCCTACTGACCCTGCTGGCAACCTTATAGCGCATCCGCAAGGCTCTTCGCCGGCCCCAAGACCACACTTGTAGGCTTTCAGATACAAACAGAAGGGCTCTCAGACAGAGAGGACTGAGCACCAAGCACCCAGCCTCAGGGAGCAGCCCATCAGAGTTCAGACAGTCTGTTCAGAAGGGCTCTCAGACAGAGAGGACTGAGCACCAAACGCCTGGCCTCTGGGAGTAGCCCACCAAGGGGTTCAGATGTTCAGGGGATGTCTCCCTGCCGGCACAAATGCAAAGCTTGCAAGCAACTCTCAAATTGGTTTTAACCAGTATAAATTGGCAATGCCTCAAAACTTACTGGACATTTCTAGCGACTCAATGATCAAGGTATCTGGGTGGCCTGTAAAGGGGCTTCCCGGCCAATGCACCAAATGTAATGCCCAGAGACTTGAAGCACCCCAAAAGACCACTAGGGACCAGAGATCAATGCAAGCAGCAATGAGTCGTTTATTGAGGAGCTCGAGCACGGACCCCTCTGTGCACTGATGTCCGAGTGCAGAGAGAGGCCCCCAGCACAGGGTTACAGCATTTTTTATATGTTCTTTGGTAGGGGTAAGGCCTCAGTATGTATTGGCAACGAATCAATACACCACGCGGGAAATTTAAATCATAATTCTAGCGGATGATTGGCACAATACAAAGTGGGAAAAGGGCTGGGGCTAATAATTGGTCAGGCTAGGGAGCTATTGTGCTCTAAACTAATTAGAAGGTACTTCTAGGGTAATTTAGGAGAAGTGGTTGCCAGATGGCCACTATCTCTGACCCTGACTTGGGGAAGTGGTTGCCAGGCAGCCACTATCTCCGATCCTAGGCCCGGGGAAAGTGGTCTGGAATGTGTATTTTGCCAGAGGGTCGTTAATTTCAGCTCCAGATCTGGGAGTGTCGGGGGCTCAAGGGTGGGTGAATAGCAGCTGCATTCTTCAAGCAGGTCTAATACAAAATGGCAAATACAGGTCTATCTGGTTATATATATCATGCTTCTCAATCTTACAACACTTTCTTTTAAACCACCACTTCCAGTTCTGAGCAGAGGGTTTTTAAAAAGAAATGTTTTGTTTTTACAGAGAAGGAATTCCAACATGGAAGCAAATGAGCTGAGGAATAAATCAAGCACATAGGCTACATTGTTTCTTTGAAATCAATGTAATTTATACAGCCAGGTATAGAGAAACGCTGTTTCGTGGAAACAGATGAGTCCCAGCAGGACATTGGAGCTTTGGCACTTTCCCATTGAGCTGTTCTCAGGTCCTTTACCTCACTGTACCAAAGTTGTCACCATTCGAACCATCAGAAGAATGATATGTAAAGGACAATTTGCAATGACAAGCACAAAATTAATCTGATGAAAAGACAATTATTATATATTCCTTTCACAATGTACTTTAAAAACATCCTTTTAAGTAAATGAGCATAAATTATGTATTTTGTTTCTGTTTTTGCTGTGCCAGTGATTGAATCCAAGATCAAGGCATATACTAGGCATGAGCTTTACTACTGAACTTAAGTTATCCACTAACCAAAATCCAGTTGTCCCAGGTATTTAAAGTTAAAACATTTGTTCATGGCTATGAAAGATAATGGAAATTTGAAACAGAGCCAGTTCTTATGTGGGAGTAAATTTGACAATACTTTTATGCTACTAAAAAAAGAAAAAGCAAATGCAAGAAATAAATTTATTGATAAATAAAGTCTAATGCTATCCTTACATCATAAATGCTTTTCCTGAAACTGAATAATGCTTGGCAGCTCAAGTTTTGTTTTGTTTATGGGCCAGACTCCTATTCCAATAGCTCCCTTTATTCTTTTTTCTTTGTCAGTTGTAGGGCTCCAATTCAGGGCCTGGGCACTGTCCCTGAGCTTTTTTGCTCAAGAGTGGCACTCTACTCCTTTGAGCCACAGCTCCACTTCTGGTTTTATGGTGGTTAAGATAAGCCTCACAGATTTTCCTGCCCTGGCTCTCTTTGAACCACAGTACTCAAATCTCAGCCTCCTGAGTACCTAGCATTATAGACATGAGCCACTGGTGCCCAGCTTTTAAGTCATTAATGTATTGTGTATACATATGGCCCACATGCACACCTGTGTGTGTATTAGTATTAGGGCTTGAACTCAAGGCCTGGACACTATCCTTAGGCTTTCTCCCTCAAGGCTGATGTTCTATCTGTGAACCACATATTCACTTTGGGCTTTTTGCGGCTTAATTGCAGATCAGAGTTAAACTTTTCTACTGGGGCTATTTTTGAACTCCAATTCTCAAATCTCCTGAGTATCTAGAACTATAGGCATGAGGCATCAGTAAAACTTTTTATTGCTTCCAAACCAATTTTATTCATGTATCAAAGACAGTCTTACTGATTCTCCAACCCTCTCTCTATATGGTTTATACTCTATCAAAAGGGTCAATTTGGCCTGGAAATGTTAAAATGAGTTCAGATTCATTGAGCACTGTGCTGCAAATGCTGTTTATTATTAGTTATTAATTATTTTAAGGAATTTGAACTTCTGAAATGTAAGTTTTCAAAGCCAATGGATGTTTATTATTAGTTATTAATTATTTTAAGGAATTTGAACTTCTGAAATGTAAGTTTTCAAAGCCAATGGATGCAGTGCCTGAGTTTGTAATCTTGTTTCCTGTTTGAAACTACATTCTTAACTATGACATTGTGTTTTAATTTTTTTCATTATCATGAAGTAGTTGCAAAAAGGAATTGTCATTTAACAAAGCAGTTATGAATGCAATACATCTGAATAACTGTCACTCCTTTCAACATTCTCACCCATCCCTCCCCTACCCACTCCTTTCTTCATGCTTCTTATTTTGTAGGATGTACATTTGGCTGTATGTTTAGTGAAGAAAGTCAGGCCCAGAGAGATAAAGAATGAAGTTTTCCTTTATATGTATTAGCTAGATTTAGCTTATAAACTTCTAATACAGTGGGTAGTATGGAAGTGTATACAAATGTACTAAGATCCACACTGTTCACAGAGCTTGAGAATGATTTGAAACATCAGATATTATAACTTTTTCCTCAGCCAATGAGTTTTTGAAGAACATTTTTGGGGTGTGTGTTTGTGTGCCAGTACTGAAGCTTGAACACAGAGCCACATGTTCTTGTGTGGCTTTTGCACTTAAGTCTGGTGCCATAATACTTTAGCCAAACCTCTATTTCTGGTTCTCTCCTGGTTATTTGGAGATAAGAATATCACAGACCTTTCTTCCTGGTCTGGCTTTTAAACCATGATCCTCAGATCTCAGACTCCGGAGTAGCTAGGAATACAGGCATAAATCTTGAGTAAATAACATTTCTATGATAAATGACTCAAACTTTTTACCTTTTCAAACAAAAAGTTTCAAATACATTCCCACTTTCATCCTCAAGGTTAAAATAAAATCTGCCTTGTCAGCAGACATTATATTATTCTGTCTCTGTGAAGCTGTGGAATGAACTATTTTCCTTTCCTTTTGAGAGCAGGAAGGCAATTGCATAATGTCTGCCTATGTAGGGTGGCTTTTCCCATTTCTTTTCTGCATATGAAAATTAAATGTAATTATTCCTCAACATTTCAAAGACACTTATCAAGTTATGTTAGTTTATGCTGAGCAGAAACCGCACATAAAATTTAATTTGGAAGTACTTGTTTCCACAAATCTTCCCAAACTCTGAAGAGGAACAACTATTTGTGGTAATACATTTGGGAAGTCCACTGTGCTAAGAAACACCATTTGAGGTGGGAAAGCTGTGAAATGCACTTCACTTGTTAATTCTACCACATAGGAAATCCTACACTGAAAAGTTATATAATAGGAAGCTCTTTTCTTAGGAGACAACCACCAGGAATCTGTGACTATATTAACGAACCCAGCAGGGATTTCAAGCACCTATCAAGTTTATCAAATTTGAGGTAATCTCTTAAAAAATTTTTTTAATATAGGAATGCTGACAGGCATTTATGTGTATCTGGGCTGTTTTGAAGAGGATGCATGCAATACCAGAAAACCCAAGGGATCATAAGTTGCTTTGACAATGAGTAATATAGCTAGGCATAAATATGGAACTGGAGGCAGAAAAGAAGGAAAATAGAATACAGGAGTTATCTTCAGCGTTATATCACACAGATGTGGCTGTTGAATGGACCCAAATCTTATTCTTAGCACCATAACTTACTGTGTATACTGTAATAAGTTATGCATGCTTTAGAAACCATATTTTCCTCATGTATAGAATTCAACATTGTTGGATTGAGGATTAGAAATAAAATATGTAAATAACACAAATTAAGTACTCTTGGATCATGACTCTCCATTGATTTGACTGATATATTGTTTGTGCTAGAGTGAACAGAAGCCACATGATCAACATATGGAAGCTGTTTTATGAGGCTGAACATAATTCAGATAATGTAAGCAGGTGATGTCTGTATTATATTTGCTTTCTTTCCCCCTCTGCACTCTCCCACTCGCCTCCAACTACTACCTATACCCCCGTTCAGACATGCTTCAATTTTCTAATGTTCTTTTTGTTACAATGCATTCTTTTAAATGAATTTCACATGATATGGTATCTCACACCTACAAATACCATGTTTTCTACATGTGGTCTCATATAAATAAATAAATATATAAATAAATATGGGTATGTACATGTGTTAAGATGTATTTTGTATTTTAGGTCTGATATCTACATATGAAACAGAATATGTAACCTTTGTCCTAAGAATCTGACTTTGCTTAATATAATGCTTCCGGTTCCATCCATCTCCCTGCAATTATAGTCATATATGTATGTATATATTAGTTATATATACATATATGCACAGTGTGTGTGTGTGTGTGTGTGTGTGTGTGTGTGTGTGTGTGTGTGTAACTCATGGGTTATAGGGCATCTGGGGTATTTCAATAGTTTGGCTACTATGAACAGTGGGTGACTGGGTGCCATCATTATATCCTGATTTACTTTCCTTTGGATAAATGCTCTGTTGGACCATAGAGAGTAGTTCTATATATTTTTTTATTGTAAAGATACTATACAGAGAATTACAGTTACATGAGTGAGGTAATGAGTACACTTCCTCTTGAACATTGTTACCCCCTCCATTGTTTTCCCCCTACCATCCCCTCCCTCCCTCCCTTCCCCGAGGTTCTTTTTTTTTTATTATGATTAAGTGATTACATAATTTCCGGAAATTCACAGTATTGTGGAACAATGATGCTCATTTAAAGTCACAAGTTCATTCTAACTTTCCTGGAGCAAATTGTCTATCACAGTCTGTAATATATAACGGTGCTCACATGTTACATACCATATATGTGATCAGCAGCATGGGGATATTTAGTAGTGGTTCGACCAGATGAGTGGGAGTTCTTTGTTTCTTAAGTCCTGTTAGTTTTGTCATATCACCTAACATTTTGGATTTAGCATCCACTTATCAGGGAGACCATGTACTGTTTGTCTCTTTGTTCTTGGCTTACCTCGCTCAACATGATTCCTTCTAGCTCCATCCATTTCCCTGCAAATGCCATTATTTTGTCATTTCTAATGGCTGCATAATATTCCATTGTGTATAGATACCACAATTTTTGGATCCATTCATCTGTGGTGGGGCATCTAGGTTGTTTCCATATCCTAGCTATTGCGAAGAGTGCTGCAATAAACATGGAGGTGCACGTGTCCTTGTATATTGGTTCCTGTTGTTCAGGGTAGATGCCTAGAAGTGGTATGACTGGGTCGTAAGGGAGGTCAATCTTTAGCTTTCTAAGGACCCTCCAGACTGCTTTCCAAAGTGGTTGTATAAGTGTACATTACCACCAGCAGTGTAATAGGGTACCTCTTTCTTCGCATCCCCTCCAGCATTTGTCGTTGGCTGATTTGTGGATGTGGGACATTCTGACTGGGGTAAGGTGGTATCTCAGGGTTGTCTTTATTTGCATTTCCTTCACCACCAGGGATGATGAACATTTCCTCATGTGTTTCTTTGCCATTTTTATTTCTTCATTTGAGAAGTCCCTCTTTAGTTCCCTTGCCCATTTAGTAATTGGTTTGTTAGGTTTGGGAGGGATTAGTTTCTTGAGTTCCCTGTATATACAGGATGTTAACCCCTTGTCTGATATATTGCTGGTAAATATTTTTTCCCAATTAGTCGGTTGTCTTTCTAGCTTGGTTGCGATAGCTTTATCTGTACAGAAGCTTTTTATTTTAAGGTAGTCCCATTTGTCGAGTCTCTCTCCAACTTGTTGTGACCCTGGGACTCTGTTCAGAAAGTTCCTTCCTGTGCCTATTAGTTCAAGTGTCTCTCCTACTCTGTCCTGCAGTAGTTTCAGAGATTCAGGTTTAATGTTAAGGTCTTTAATCCATTTTGAGTTGATGTTGGTGCATGGTGATAGGCTGGGCTCCACTTTTAGTTTTCTGCATGTGGCTGCCCAGTTTTCCCAGCACCAGCGGTTGAAGAGGCTGTGTTTCTTCCATTGTATGTCTTTGGCTCCTTTGTCGAATATCAGCTGGCTGTAGGCCTCTGGATTTATTTCTGGATCTTCTATTCTGTTCCATTGGTCTTCGGGTCTGTTTTTGTGCCAGTACCATGCTGTCTTTGTTATTATAGCTCTGTAGTAGAGTTTGAAGTTCGGCATGGATAGCCCTCCCATATTGTCTTTATCCCCTAGAGTTGTTTTGGCTATTCTAGGTCTTTTGTTGTTCCATATGAATTTTTGGACTGTTTTCTGTATTTCAGTGATGTACGTCATTGGGATTTTAATAGGAATTGCGTTGAATTTGTATATTAGTATTGGAAGTATTACCATCTTTTCTATATTAAGTCGGCCTATCCAGGAGCATGGGAGGTCTTTCCATTTCCTAGTGTCTTCTGCAATTTCTTTCTTTAACTTTTTATAGTTCTCATTAAATAGTTCTTTTACATCTTTGGTTAGGTTAATTCCTAAATATTTTATTTTTTGGGAGGTTATTGTGAATGGGGTTGCTCCCTTTATTTCCCTCTCTTCCTGTACATTATCAGTGTATAGGAAGGCAACTGATTTTTGTGGGTTTATTTTGTATCCTGCTATTTTGCCGAAGTGATTTATCATTTCTAAGAGTTTGGGGATGGAGTTTTTGGGATCGTGGAGGTATAGTATCATGTCGTCTGCAAAAAGGGATAGTTTAGCTTCTTCTTTCCCAATGGGGATCCCTTTAATGTCTTTTTCTTGCCTTATTGCCCTGGCTAAGGGTTCTAGGACTATATTGAAGAGGAGTGGAGACAGTGGGCATCCTTGCCTTGTTCTTGATTTTAGGAGAATTGGTTGTAGCTTTTCCCCATTAAGTATAATATTGGCTATTGGTCTGTCATAAATGGCTTTTAATTGTTTTTAGAAATGTTCCTTCTATTCCTATTTTCTCCAGAGCTTTTAGCATGAATGAATGTTGAATTTTATCAAAGGCCTTTTCTGCATCTGTGGCGATAATCATGTGATTCTTGACCTTGGCTCTGTTGATATGTTGCATTACATTTATTGACTTACGTATGTTAAACCATCCCTGTTTCTCTGGGATGTAGCTTACCTGGTCATAGTGTATTATTTTTTATATGTGTTTCTGGATTCTGTTAGCTAGAATCTTGTTAAGGATCTTTGCATCTGTGTTCATCAAGGAAATTGGCCTGGAATTCTCCTTTTTGGGTGGGTCTTTGCCTGGTTTGGGGATGAGTGTGATATTGGCTTCGTAGAATGAGTTTGGGATAGCTCCCTCCTTCTCTGTTTCTCTGAAGAGCTTGAGGAGTATGGGTATTAGTTCTTGTTTAAAGGTCTTATAGAATTCTGCTGTGAATCCATCTGGTCCTGGGATTTTTTTTTGTTGGAAGACTTTTGATAGCTTCCTGTATCTCATTATAGGATATTGGCTTATTTAATTGGTTAACTTCTTTGCTCAGTTTGGGCAACTTGTATTTCTCTAAAAATGCATCCATTTCTGCCCGATTTTCTTCCTTTAGAGAGTATAGCTTTTGAAAGTAGTCTGTTAGAATTGTTTGGATATCTTGTGTACGTGTTGTGATGTTTCCCGTGGCATCCCTAATCCTATTAATATGGGTTTCCTCTCTTCTTTTTTAAATTAATCGAGCCAACAGGCCATCAATTTTGTTTATTTTTTCAAAGAACCAGCTTTTTGTTTGGTTTATTTTGTTTATGGTTTTCTGATTTTCTAATTGGTTAATCTCCGCTCTTAATTTGGTTATCTGGCTTCGTCTAGTAGCTTTAGGTCCCATTTTTTCTTGTTTTTCTAGCTGTTTTAATTGCAACATGAGATTATTTACTGTCTCCATTCTCTTGATGTGGGCACTGAGGGCAATAAATTTGCCCCTCAGGACTGCTTTTGCTGTGTCCCAGAAGTTTCTTTGTGAGGTGTTTTCATTTTCATTGAGTTGTAGGAAATGCTTTATTTCTTCTCTGATCTCTTCCGTTACCCAGGCATTGTTAAGGAGTGTGCTGTTCAATTTCCATGTATTAGAGAAATTTCTGTGGTATGCTTTGTTAATGAGAGCTAGCTTGATTCCACTGTGGTCAGATAGGATACAGGGTATTATGGTGATCCCTTTGTATTTGCTTAAGTTTCTTGCATGAACTATGTTATGGTCTATTTTGGAGAAAGTTCCGTGAGCTGCTGAGAAGAATGTGTACTGTGTTGTTTTAGGGTGAAATACTCGGTAGATGTCAGTTAATTCCACTTGAAGTATGGCCTCTCTTAATTCAGTAGCTTCTTTGCCAATCCTCTGGTTGGTAGATCTGTCCTTTGGTGAGAGTGGTGTGTTAAAGTCTCCTAGTATTATCGTATTTGGATCTATTTTATTCTGTAAGTTTGAGAGCATTTGTTTGACATATCTGGGTGCACCAATATTTGGGGCATATAAGTTGATGATGGTTATATCCTCCTCTTGGATTTTTCCCTTTTTTAATATGTAGTGTCCATCCTTGTCTTTCTGTACTGATTTTAATGAAAAGTTTATTTTGTCAGATATCAGGATAGCTACACCTGCTTTCTTACTGGGGGCATTTGATTGGTAGATCCTTTTCCACCCCTTCACTCTGAGTTTGTTTGTATGTTTGGCTGAGAGGTGGGTCTCCTGAAGGCAACAGATGGATGGGTCTTGTTTTCTGATCCAGTCCTCAGTTCATTTTCTTTTAATTGGCGAATTCAGCCCATTTATATTAAGAGAAAGTATAGAGAGATGCATTGTTGTCCCTGCCATTCCATTTTCCTAAGTTTTTCTTCTTTCCTTTCCTCCTGTGCTTGCTCAGTTAGACTTTGAGTAACGCATGTTTGGGGCAGGTCCCAGTTCCTGGTTGCTTTCTTCAGGTTGTGTCCCCCCTCTTAGAATTCTTTGTAATGCTGGCTTAATGTTTATGTATTCATTTAGTTTTTCTTTGCTATTAAAAGTTTTCAGTTCTCCATCGAATGTGAATGCTAGCTTTGCCAGGTATATTAATCTGGGTTGGCAGTTATTGGTTCTCAGGGCTCGTATGGTGCTTTCCCAGGCTTTTCTTGCATTCATTGTTTGTGAGGAGAGATCTGCAGTGATTCTAATTTTTTTCCCATTGTAGTATAGCTCCTTCTTCATTTTTGCTGCATCCAGGATTGTTTCCTTATTATTCAGATCTATCATTTTTACTATAATGTGTCTAGAAGTGTTTCTCTTGGGATCTTGCTTGTTGCGTGTTCGATAAGCTTCTGTGATGTAGTTAAGATGGTCGTTTTTGAGGTGGGGAAAATTTTCATTGATTATCTTGCTCTGGAATTCCTCACCTTCGTCCACTCCGATTATGCGAAGATTAAATTTCTTAGCATTATCTGCTTGCTCTTGAATTTCCCTTTGGTTTCATTTGAGTAATTTTTCCATATCTGTCACTCTTTGGTCCACTTGGTGTATTCTGTCTTCTGTATCTGACACTCTACCTTCCATTTCATTCACTGTGTTGACCGTGGCTTCTAATGTGGTTTGCATGGAGGAAATGGATCCCTTTATGGATTCAATGTTGGTTCTCAGAGTACTGATCTCGCCTCTAAATGAGGTATGCATTACCTCTAATTTGGCGTTTATCTCACTTCTTACTGAGGTTTGTGCAGCTTCTATTTTTGCATCCAACTCTTGTTTGATATCCTGTATCTCTTTTGATAGTTCATCCTTGTGCTCTTTCAATTTCTGATCAATTTCTTGCTTTATTTCTTGAGTTATTGCCTCCAGCAACCCTTGGATGTAGCTTTTGTCTTCCATTCCTGCTTTGCTCCCACTGGGGCTCTCCCCTGCGTGGCTGCTGGCTTTTGAGGTGAGCTTGCTGTCCTGGGTGGTGGTAAACCTTGTGATTTTTCTCTGTGATTTTCACATGGGGGTTCAGGAGACTGCTCTTCAATTTTGTTTTGGTGTGTCTGTCTTTGCTTGGTTGCTGATTCTGTATTGGTAGAGAGAGTCTGTGCCTGATCTGGATTCTGTTGGAAGCCTATTTCCAGCTGCTATTCTGACTTACTTAGGATTCTCAGCTCTCTGCTGTAGATTGCTGGCAATTCCCGCCTTTGGAAGGGTTGAGCAGCCTAGACTGCTTGTGTTTGCTCCTACGGGTACTGTTGTGAAGATCAGATGCTCTGGATGCACTCTCCCAAATACTGGAGTCTGCTATGGGCTCCTGATGTGTTTTTGTTTGTTTGTTTTGGGCTGGTTGTGGGCTTGAACTCTAGGTTTGCTTGCTGTCCCTCAGCTCTTCAGCTCAAGGCTGGCACCCTACCATTTGAGCCACAGCACCACTTCTGACCCTTTTTGCTTTTGTGATGCTGAGGAATCAGGTCCAGGGCCTCATACATCCAAGACTATCACTCTATTGCTGAGCCGCCTTAACAGCCTGAGCTTCTGCTTACTATCAGGTGCTGGCAGCCTGTGTTGCCCAATTCCCAGCCTAGGGTATATGGGTGGAGTTTTGGTGGGGTTTGGGCTTCTCTTGTCCTGGGCCTCCAGGTCTTTTATTGTCACAGGCGTGCTTCCCGGAGAGTGCTATTCCCTGTTTTTCTCCCCTCTGTTGAAGCGTATGCTCAGCTTTTTACTTCAGTTGGGAGGAGTTGGTTGTGTTGTTCAGGTGCCGGATCCCCGGGCCTGGTTCCGGCCCCAGCCTGGAGCGCGCTCGTTAGGCCTGTGCTGATGTGTATACCACCTAGGTTATGCAGCCTGGGGGACACAGTTCAAATTTCTTCTAGTGTTGGTTGTTCTTGACCCAGGGGCGCCGTTCCTGGCTTAGGCATTTAAGCTCCCTTCCAGGGGCACTCTTGCTCTGGCCTGGACAGCAGAGTGTGCTCCATGGGTTGGTGGAGCCCTCGACCAGTTCCCAGTTTTAGTGGGTCCTGTGGTCCAGGTGTTGGGGTAGGGAGTCTAGGTCAGGGTCTGCGGATTCCCTTCAGCTTGGTCTCCCTTGAGGGATACACTATCCCCTGTGGGGTACTCACCCTGGAGCTGGTTGTTTCTGTGTGGTGTAGGTCTTCAGTTGTTGTTACAATCCGAGTTCAGTTGGGGTGGTTGCGGGCTGGGTTGGGTGGTGGTGGCTCTGTGTGATTCTTTTCTGTCTCTGCTTCTATTGAAGCTGTCGGATCAAAAGTGTCCACGCTCAGCCGGTTTCTTCGCGGGTTGTAGAGATCTGGTGGGTCTGACGCTAGTGCCTCAGGCTACTTCTGTGCGGGTGATCTGCAGGCAACCCCCTGTGCCTCTGGGACCCGGGCCGCCCCCGCCGTGTCGTTGCGAATGCGATCTGGTGGGTGGTCTGCCGACAGGTCCCTTTGTCGTGCTGCTGGTGCCGAGAGGCTTTGGCGGGATGGAGCCTCTCTGCTCTGGTGGAGAGTGAGGGGTGGGAGTGGGATCCTCGTGGAGAATCCCGGCTGGTAGGTTTCTCTGTTCCTGGCAATCCGCTGTTCTGCAAACCGGTACCTGGTGATCTAGTTCTATATTTTTATTAGAAACCTCCAACTGATCTTTATACAGTAGTTTACAGTCTTGCAAACAGTATATTAGGGTTTCTTTTTCTCCATGTCTTGCCAACATTTTTTTCTCTCGATGGTAGATTGGTAGAATCAATATTGTGAAAATGGACAGACTGGCAATAGTGGTCAAGTTTCAGTGTTATTCCTCACAGAGATAGGAAAAAGTAATCCTAAGATTCACATGGAAGCATAAAAGGTCCCAAGTAACCAAAGCAATCTTGAGAAGAACGAAAGAAAAAGAAAAAAAAACAATGCTAGAAGTATCACAATACCTGACTCCAAATTATATACAGAGCCAGCCATAATACTTCATGGTACTGGCACAAAAACAAACCCAAAGACCAATGAAACAGATGAGAAGACCCAGAAATGAATCCAAATACTTATAGCTATTTGAATTTTTACAAAAGAGCAAAAAAATATATCAGGGTAAAAGATAGCATCTTCAACACATGGTGCTGGGAAAACTGGATGTCCACATGTAGAACATGCAAAAACCTTTATAAAATTCTTCTTTCAATGTAAGTTAGAAAAGTTCCTCTACAGAACATATTATGCAGAAACGGCCACTAATGTGGTATGTGAAGGCTAAGTCTTACCCAGATATTATCAACAAACAGTTGAGTATTTCATTTTGAAGTGGCTTGCTACCTCAAAAACTTCCCAGTTTTCTATTTTGAGGCTACTTTTACTTTCTGGCTAAACAACAAATTGTCTCTTATGATAGAAAAATGACATAGGAAGAATGCCATTTTATTTTGTCTCATATATAATGCAAATAGTCTCCCTTCTCAAAGCTCTGTCTGATATCCAATCATTCATGGGCCCAGGAAAAGATGCAGCTAGTACAATAACAGGGAATATGTGTGATTTGGGAGCAAAGACCATACAAGACCTAGAAGATACACTGTAGAACAGTCAGCAAGCAGACTTCTATACAACGAATTTTTCAGCAGAGATAGTGGTTATTGCATAAATTTCCCTCTCAAAGCAGATGTACAACTACTGCTTAGCACTATTTTGCTTCAGAACCAGAAATCATGGCAACAGTCAGTCTATCCATCTTCCTTTGAGAAGAATAAAATCATTACTTAGGGTGTGTGTGTGTATGTGTGTGTGTGTGTGTGTGTGTGTGTGTGTGTGTGTGTGTGTGTGTGTGTGTGTGTGTGTGCGTGTGTGTGTGTGTGTGCGCGCGCGCACGCGCGTGCGCATGCACGGGCACCAGTACTGGCATTTGAACTCAGGATCTCACACTCCTGCTTGGCTTCTTTAATGAAGGCTGGTGTTTTACCATTTGTGTCATACTTCCATGTCTGTCCATGTAGGGGCTTTTGGATATCACAGGCATGTTTTGGATTCTGTTAAATGTCTCATGCAAGCTCAAACTTTCTTGCTTGCTCTCCTTTTCTTTTTTTCCTTCCTTCCTTCCTTCCTTCCTTCCTTCCTTCCTTCCTTCCTTCCTTCCTTCCTTCCTTCCTTCCTTCCATCCTTCCTTCCTTTCTTTCCTTCTTTCTTTCTTTCTTTCTTTCTTTCTTTCTTTCTTTCTTTCTTTCTTTCTTTCTTTCTATCTATCTTTCTTTCTTCCTTCCTTCCTTCCTTCCTTCCTTCCTTCCTTCCTTCCTTCCTTCCTTTCTTTCTTTCTTTCTTTCTTTCTTTCCTTCTTTCCTTCTTTCTTTCTTTCTTTCTTTCCTTCTTTCCTTCTTTCCTTCTTTCTTTCTTTCTTTCTTTCTTTCTTTCTTTCTTTCTTTCTTTCTTTCTTTCTTTCTTTCTTCTTCTTTCTTCTTTCTTTCTTTCTGTTGTTGATCATGGGGCTTGAACTCAGGACTTGGGCATTGTCTCTGAGATTTTTCCTTCAAGGCTAGTGCTCTACCACTTTGAACCAGATGGAAACTTCCAATTTCCTAGTGGTTAATTGTAGATAAGAGTTCATAGACTTTCCTGCCCAGGCTGAATTGTGATTCTCAGAGCTCAGCCTCCTAAGTAGCTAGAATTACAAGCATAAGCCACTGGCTCCCTTTTTCATTGTTGTTCTTGTTGTTGTTTAATCAAGTCTCTTTCCGGTCTTTTTTGCCACTTTTTCCCTCAACCATTTTGTTTACATGTTATTTATTCAATTATGGTCTAATATAATCCATATGCTTTTCTTGGCATATTAACAAAAAGACACAGGAACTTTGTCTCCAAGAAGCCTGTTTCATCATGGTAACAGGTTGGTAAACAATTGTGCCCCTAGTGTAAACAGCAAAATCTACAAAAGGCATACAGCCTCAGCTCTGCTCACTTTGCTTGGTGCTATGTTCTGCTTCTGGTCATTTAGGTATTTATTTTGTACCAAAGCAAAGATGCTACAATCTCTTTATAAATTATCCGTCACTGAATGCTATGCAGGGCTTCTCATCTAGAATCAATGAATCAACAAAATGAAGTAAAATATTTTAATATTTGCTATGATTTTAAGTATTTTTAAAGTATAAGAATTCGTTTGTAAAGCCTTTTAAGTCATGTATTACAAAAATTTCACCCAAAAATCGTATAATGAGCCCCATGGAGACTATGCACAATTACAATAGTCATAAATAGGCTTTGATTCTTGTTTCATATATAGTCACCAATATTTTCTTTTTTATAGAAAAAAGGTGCTAGCACATTTTAAAGCAATTTCCAAGCATTATATCATTCCTCCCATAAAATTTTATACCTTTATAAGACACGACCTAATCACATCCAACACAATTAACAGTAATTTCTTAGTCTCATCTAATATTTTCTCTATGTGAACGTGCTTTAATTCTTTCAAATAAATTATTTGGGAGGGGTCCGTTCGTGGGGCCTGAACTCTGGGCCTGGGCGCTGTCCCTCAGCTCTTCAGATCAAGGCTAACGCTCTATCACTTAGGCCACAGCGCCATTTCCAGCTTTTTTCTTTTTGTTTATGTGGTGCTGAGGAATCGAACCCAGGGCCTCATGCATGCAAGGCAAGCGCTCTACCACTGAGCCACCTTCCCAGCCCTCAAATAAATTTTTTATCCATTGACAAAGACCAAAACAATGAACAATGTTTTATTATTTTTATGTTTTTATTTTCTTGTAAAGGCACCGTACAAAGGGGTTACAGTTACATAAGGCAATGAGTACATTTCTTGTACAACATTGCTCGCCCCTCCCTCCTTTTTCTCACACTTTCCTTCCACCCTCCTACTCCTCCCCATGAAGTTGTAGAGTTCATTTCCAATATAGTGTCCTGTGAGTATCACTATTGCATTGGTTCACCCTTTGTCCTTGTTTCACCATTTTGTTACTCCCCTCTCTTCCCCAAATCAGATAAACATTTATATGAGGACTGGGAAGATGGCTCAGTGATAGAGCGCTTGCCTTGCATGCATGAGGCCCTGGGTTCAATTCCTTAGCACCACATAAACATAAAGAAAAAAGCCTGAAGTGGTGCTGTGGCTCAAGTGGTAGAGCACTAGCCTTGAGCTGAAGAGCTGAGGGACAGCACTGAGGCCCAGAGTTCAGGTCCCACTACCGGACCCCAAAAAAAGAAAAAAAACACATGTATGATATATAAGATATATATATATATATGCCATATATATTATATATTTATATATAATATAATATATATATTATATATATGATGCAGGTGCAGGGTATCAGAATCAAAAACAGTGACTACTCGGGATAAACCAAAGAGAAAAAGAAAAGTAAAATAAATATAAAGAAAGAACTTGATACAGTACATTGACAACAATAAGGTCAACAACAAAAAATGACCTCTTTTTTCATATTTTGGAGTTCATTTCAGTTATGATAATTTTGTGTTCATATGTACATAACTATTGAACTATTGTGATATGCTGCTAGGACTAACCTAGACATATACTAATTGTTACAAATAAGAGAACCCATAGAGCCTAGGTTTCTTTGGGTATGGCTTACTTCACTTAATATGATTATTTCCAAGTTTTTCCATTTCCTTATGAATAGGGTGATAGCATTATTTCTAATGGAAGCATAGAATTCCATCGTGTATACATACCATATTTTCTTGATACATTCATCTATTGAGGGGCATCTGGGTTGGTTCCATACCTTAGTTATGGAAAATAATGCTGTCATGAACATAGTTGTGCTGATAGCTTTAGAGTGGTCTTGTTTCTGATCAATTGGATAAATGCCCAGGAGTGGGATTGCTGGGTCATAAGGGAGCTCTATGTGGAGTCTTTTGAGGAACCTCTATACGGTTTTCCAGAGTGTGTGAACAAGTTTGCATTCCCACCAACAGTGTAGTAGCATTCCCCTTTAGCCACATCCCTGCCAGCATCTACTATTATTTGTTTTCTTGACAATGGCCATTCTAACTGGGGGAGGTAGAATTTGCATATCTTTTATGAAGAGATGTTGAGCATCTCTTCATGTGGCTACTGGCTATTCTTATTCCCTCTCCAGAGAAGTCTTTTTAATTTTTTGGCCCACTTATTAATGGGGTGGTTGTTTCTTTGAGGCTTTTTTGCTGGGGAGTTTAATTTTTTGAGCTCTATGTACATTTTTTTGAAATAAGGCAATTGTCTGTTATATAGCTAGTGAAGATCTTTTGCCAATCTGTGGGTTTTCTATTTATCTTGCTAGCTATGTTCTTTGCTGTGCAGAAGCTCTGCAGCTTAATGTGATCCCATTCATCCAGCCTTTCTTTGATTTGTTGTGTTTCTGAATCTTTTATTAGGAAGTTTTTCCTGTGCCAATGAGCCCTAGTGTATCCCTGCTGGGTCTTTGATCCATTTGGAGTTGATTCTGGTACAGGGTGATATATAAGGATCTAACCTCAGTTTTCTACATGTGTATAGCCAGTTCTTCCAGCACCATTTTTTGAGGAGGCTGTCTTTCTTCCATCTGATAATTTTGGTTCCCTTATCAAAGATTAGGTGGCCATAGTTCTGTAGTATCATGTCTGTGTCTTCAGTTCTAGTCCATTGGTCCTCAGGCCTGTTCCTGTGCCAGTACCAATCTCTTTTTATAACTACAGCTTTATAATAGTGTTTGAAGTTTGGTACTGATATTCCTCCAGCACTTTTGTTTCTGCTAAAGATTGTTTTTGCTATTTGGGGTCTTCTATTATTTCATATGAACTTTTGGATTGCTTCTTCAATTCCATTAAAGTATATTGTTGGGGTATTGATGAGTACTGCATTGAATCTGTGGATAGCTTTGGGCAGTATTGCCATTTTCATGATGTTGATTCTCCCAATCCAGGAGCATGGGAGGTTTTTTCCCACGTCCTTAAATCTGCTTTAATTTCCTTTTATAGGTTTCTAAAGTTTTCATCATAGAGGTCCTTCACCTCTTTGATTAAATTTATTCCTAGGTTGTTTGTTGGCTTTTTTGAGGCTATTACAATAGGAGTTGCTTTCTTTATTTCAACCTTACTGTTCTTATTGTTGGCATTCAGAACAGCTACTTTATGGGTTAATTTTATACCCATTTACTTTACCAAAGTTTCTGATCTGCTCAAGTAACTTGGGAGAGGAGTCTATGGGGTTCTTTAAATATAGGATCATGTCATCTGCAAAGCCTAAGAGTTTTTACTTCTTGTTTCCCTATTTGGATCCCTTTTATGTCTCTCTCCTGCCTTATTGCTCTGGCTAGGAATTCCAATACAATATTGAGGAGGAGTGGGGAGAGTTGACATCCTTGTCTAGTTCCTGGTTTTAGAGGAAATGTTTTTAACTCTTTCACTGTAGGTTTGCTGGCTGTAGGTTTGCCATATATACCCTTTAATAATTTGAGGAATGTTTCATGGATTCCTACTTTCTCCAGAGCTTTAATCATAAAGTGATGTTAGATCTTGTCAAAATGCCTTTTCTGCATCTATTGTAATGATCATATGGTTCTTGTCTTTGCTCCTATTGTTGCGTTGAATTAAATTACTTGACTCGGATGTATTGAATCAGCTTGGCATCACTGGAATGAATCATGTTTAGTCCTATATAGTGTATGAACTTTTTTATTAGACATTGAAGTTAGTTGGCCAGAATTTTAGTGAGAAGCTTTGCATCAATATTTATCAAAGAAATGGGCCTATAGTTTTCTTTTTTGATGGGTACCTATCTGGTTTTGGGATGAGGATTATGCTGGCCTCAGAGAACAAGTTTGGTAGTGATCTTCTGCTTTCAATTTCATTGAAGAGTTTAAAGAGCATTAGAATGAGTTCTCCTTTAAAGCTTTATAGAATTTAGCTGTGAATCCATTTGGTCCTGGGCTTTTCTTAGGTGGGAGGTCTTTTACTGCCATTTCTATTTCAAGACTTGATATGGATCTATTTAGTTTGCTTAGACCTTCTTGGTTCAGTTTGGGCATATCAATATTTGCTAGAATTTCTTCCATTTCTTCTTTATTCTCAAATTTGTCAGAATTCAGGGAATAATTTCAATATTTCTGAATTTGTACAGATTTTCTTTGTGTCCTAAAATGTGGCCTATTTTGGAAAATGTTCCATGTGCTGCTGAGAAGGACATGTATTCTAATGCTGCTGGATGAAATATTCTATAGATGTCTGTTAAGTCTATTTGGTATATAGAATTGTTTAGAGCTGAGGTTTCTCTGTTAAGTTTTTACCAGGTTGATCTATCAATGTCTTTGCATCTATGTGTGATTTTAGGGAAAACAATGTTTCTTAGATAAATTTGGGTCCTCTAGTATTTGAGGTATAGAAATTGTGAATTGTTGTATCCTCCAGTAGGAGAGATCCCTTTATTAGTATTTATTGTCCTTCTTTATCTCTTCTCACTAATTTTAATTTGAAGTCTATTTTATTAGGATTGCAACTGTGGCCTGCTTATAGGGGCTGTTTGCTTGGTAAGATTTTATTCCAGCCTTTCACTTTCAGGATATGTTTGCTTTTGTGGGCAAGATGTCTCTTGAAAACAGCAGATAGATGTATCCTGCATTTTGATCCAACTAGACAATCTGTGTTGTTTAATTGAAGAGTTAAGCCCATTAATAGTGACAGTTAGGAGTGAGAGGTGTTTGGTAGTTCTTTCCATGTTACCCACCTTCTTAGGGACTGTGCCTCCTGAGTTTTTCCTATGACTATCTGATTCTCTGTTAGGGGCCGTTTCTCTGCTTTTATCATGTTCTTGTTAGTTTTCTATGTGTAGGACATTTTTAAGTATCTTTTAATCCTGGTTTGGTGGAGATTAATTGTTGCAATTTTTCTTTGCTGTAGATTTTATTTGTCCCTCTGTTTTAAAGGAGAACTTAGCTGGGTACACTATTTTTGGTTGATAGTTGTTTGTCTTTAGTGCCTGGCATACTTCATTCCAGGCTCTTCTTGCTTTCATGTTGAGAAATCTGTAGTTATTCTGATTGGTTTTCCTTTATAGGTGACTTATCTTTTCTCCCTGACAGCTTTCCTTAAAGCTTGGTCTCTGTATATCTTGCGTGGATTACAATGTGAAGATGGGATGTGCTGTTCTTGTCGGGTCTATTTGTGGTTCTAAAGTCTTCTTGTATCTGAATGGGCCTATCCTTTTGGATGTTTTGGAAGGTCTCTGCTAGGATTCTGTTAAATAAATTTCCTAGTCCTTTAGCTTCTGTCTCTAGGCCCTCCTCTACACCCATTAGCTTTAAATTAGAAATTAGGCCTTCTGATGATGTCCTCTATCTATTGAATAGATCTATCATATTTCCTGGATTTGTTTTGAATAATTGTCTGTTCTTTCTGTATGAGGTCCAGGCTATCTTCAATTCCAGAGATTCAATCTTCTGTATCATCTAGCTTACTGTCAAGACTTTCTATTTATTTATTTCCTTTCCTTCTATTTAGTCAGTTTTGAAGGCTTCAATTTTTTGTTGGAAGATTTGTTTTAGGACTTGTATGGACATCTTTACTTCCTTGATTTGGTACTCAGTGTTCAACCTCAAATCCTTTAGTTGAGTGGCTATACTCTCATTGGACTCCCTTTCCTTCTGTTGGAATGTATTTAGCTTTCTGTTTGTGGATTCCATGAATTTCTCTACTAATCTTTGGTTAGCCTCATCACACTCATATATAGCCTTATTCAGGCTTTCAATTTTTTTTTATTCAGCATGTTTACCAGTAGTGTTTCTAGAACATTTGGAGAACTATCCTTTGGGTGTTTCATTAACTGTTCTGTTGCGTGTTTGACTGGAGTGGGAGTTGAGATTCCTTGACTTGCCATTTTTCTTGTGTTTCTATGGCTTGTTCTGTCCACTTGGGAATGAAAGCAAATCCAATTCCACACTGGAACAAAATTTTAAGGCAAGGACCAATCCAGAGCCCTGTAGTTGCACAGACTTTGGAGGTCTACAGTGAATGTTAGTTATTTTCACTCTATCTTTCCTTTTTTAGGAATAAGAGTATATACAATTTCACACTAGAACACAATTTTAAGGCAAGCACCAACCCTAAGCTCTGTAGTTGTACAGACTTTGTAGATTCACAAAGATAGGTATTTTCACACTCTCTCTTTTTTTTGGATTCGAAAGTATATCCAATTCCACACCAGAACACAATTTTAAGACAAACATCATCCCAGAGCCCTGTAGTTGCATAAACTTTGGAGGTTCACAATCAGAGGTAGGTATTTTCACTATATCTACACTTTTTTGATATGTAAGTAGGTTCATTACCACCATTGAGCACAGTTTTAAGATAAAATATAACTCTGGGCCATGTATTTGCACCAATTTTAGCGGTTCAAAATCATAAACAGATGCTCCTCTATATATCTGCTTTTCTTTGTCAAAGGAGGGATATTGTGTTTCAGAAGCAGGGATATATAATTGTAGTCTGTGAACAATTCTATTATGAGACTTAAAGCTATTTGGACCAAAAGGATAATACCATGAGCCACTTTGGCACAGTTATACTGACTATAGATACCATCTAGCTCAATGACACAAACATAGGGATCAACAGAGAAAAGAAAATAAAGAGGGAGTGAATGACCAGAAATAATGCAAATGGTTGAGGTGAAACTAAAGGAAAGATTAAGAGATGTAATGAAAAATAAGAGGAGAAAATCAGAGTAGAGGCATGTAGAGAAGGAAAGGAACAGAAGAAAAAATTAAGACCCAAATTCGCAGAAAGAAAAAGAAAAGAAAAGAATATATATATGAAATAGAGATAAAAAAGTTTTAAAAATTGTGTACATATAAAATAATAATACTAAAGTTAAAAATACTAAGATTGTGCAATAGAGAGTTGGGTAATCGACAAGTGTTAAGTATACACACAATTAAGGAGGCAGCCTGGTAATCCCCACAGGCTGTGTATCTGGGAATGAACAAAACAGCAATGAGGAAGAAAAAAAATGGGGAATAGAAAAAGGAAGAAAAAAAACAACAGAGAAGAAGTAAAAAATAACAATAGTAAAAAATAGAAAAATAAATAAATAACAGTTAGGAAAAAATCTATTTATTTGGAGCATCTTGTGTCTCCCCTATGTCTGCTTTCCATTCTCTTGATGGCACTTTTGGCTTTCCTCAGTTTTCTTTGTAGCTTGGTTTGGTTTCTCAAATCAGCTTGAGTGGTCAGAAAAAAAGTTCTGCTTTACAAGCTTAGGGTCTTTGTGTCCTTCTTCCCAGACTAATTTAGTGGTAACATGATCTGCTTTGTGTGTGATGCAGGGAGGAGGTGGCTGGTTTCTGTAGTCTGTTGTTGCTCAGAGTTAGCTTGATTGTGGGTGGGGTTTTGGCCTGTCTGGGATCAGTGGCTTTTCCCAAAGGGGCTAGTCCCTTTTTGGCTGGCCTCTTTGGCAAGCCCCTTTTTGGTCAGCCTCTCTTTTAGCTGCTCTCAGCTTTTATAGCCTGTCCAGTTTTGTATTTTTTTAAGTTGATTTTTCAATCAGTGAAAGTTTAAATACTCTTGGTTTTTTAATTCCTGTATATAGCTAAGCTGCAGATTTGGCTGCAGTCTGAATGGAATTTCTTTGCTCCCTGTTGAGGAGCCAGGCTGCCTCTCTGGATGTACCAGGTAGAGAAAGTTGCCCTGCTCAGTGTGAAGTTCCCATCTTCTGGGTGGGACAGCTTTTCCCTTTGTAGAGCTGACTCTCATATGTCTGATTCCTTTGCCCTGTTGAAAAATGGTACCGTAGTCGCTGCTTCTCTAGCCTAAGTTATCCTAGCTGCTCTGGTAGAGTCTGTGCTAGTATCAAAGATGGCATTCTTCTCAAGTGGCTGGAAGAGGGCGACCTCTGTGGGTAGGAGTGGGGAGTTTCTTTTGTGGCTTACTCAGATTTTCCCTTGGTCTTTCTTTCCATCCACGATCTGAATCTGTCAATGGCCAGCAGGATGTGGATTTCCGCTCCTAGTTATCCAGTTCACGCTGGATGTGAGTGAAAACCTTCAGGCTCTGGCACCTTTGTTCCTGCTACTATCACGCCTGATGCCACTGCCAGTACCATGTGCTCAAATCTGTCTTCTTAGGCAGACTGCCTGAATTTTTTCTCTCTGGGCAGAATCTCTGGACTATTACAGGTCACATCGTGTGATGTTCCAGCCTTGGTCTTTTTGCTATACTGAAAAATTGGTTTCTTGGATAAAGCTCAGTTAGACCCCAGCTACACCTCTGCTATCTTCTTCTGTTCTCCTGGACAATGTTTTAAAGTTTCTCCTAGTGTATTTGGCTCATTTACCCTTACTAATATTCATTTTGTGGGGAAAACCTGTATAATTTGCTACCTTCTGGCTTATTCTTTTTATGTAAATTAGCATATTATTTTCTCTATTCATTAAATTATAGGGTTTATATCTATAGGCTTATTAGATTAGTCCCTTTTTCAATAATATCTCAATTCAGAATGTCTGTAGCTTCACATAATGTGACACAAAATATTTTTTCTACATTTAGTGATATTAAGATTAATTAGAGGTCTTAGGTGATGTCAGTCCAGATCCATTCATTGTAATTTTCCATTAACCATTCACCTAATGATTTCAGTAGCCACTGCTGATTGTTACCGAGATTCATTCTTTCATTAGGTACTGCAATATTGTGATTTCTAATTGTATCATATGTCTGCATGCATTTACTGTGATTCTTTTATTGAAGGATACACTTCCTTCAATAGCTATTTAGATTTCCTTAGATAGTGAGTACACACAAAAGGGGAATGTTTCATCCTTTACCTTTACTTACCAGTTTTCAGAACAGTTAGTGTGTGTCCTATTTTGCTTTTATGCCAGGTTTCCAGGTTTCCATGGTTCATTTTTCATCTCCATGGAGCACTTCTTTATATTACATAGATTCCTTACCACAGAATCCAAAAGGAACATTCTCTTAAGTCTCAACTTTCCTTGGGTCCAGAAACTCATGCTACTCCTAAAAATTCTCCTACTTTGGGTAAGTTAGGAATGAAAATAAATTATTCTGGGTTTCTCAGCCCATGAAAATTAAATATAAGACACTGGTTACAAATGCAATATGAGGGATAAAGGAGTAAAAAGGAGATTAGTAACTCCAAGAAGGCTAGACTGAAGGATAAAAAGGGGGAAGAACATACTTACTATACCATAGTATAGTAAGTATCTGGAGTATCTGCTGCCACCAGATGCCTCTTGGAGCCAGTGTTGTTGCTGTCATCATTGCAAGAAGCCTGAAGCTCAAACTTCCATGCATGCTGCAGAGACTCCATAGACTCTCAGTGCTCTTATTCAGGAGTCCTGTTGCTGGGATAGTAGTGCACTTAAAGTCTTTGCAGCCAGAAATGTGTTTTTGGAGGAATCCAAAAGCCTGCATATTCCTGTGCAGTTGTCACTGTTCAAAAACCTAAGCCTAAAAAACCACCACCACAAACCTAAAAAAGGAAGAACATGACATCTCTTCCTCCCTCCTCTGTCTAGAACAACTGTACTGGCAGGGGAGTCTGTAAAATGTAGTTTTCAGAATTGTATCACTTGTAATATCAGTGAAGCATGAAAGAACAGAATGAGGCTGATGACAGACATATTAATGACCACATATGCATCTCAGCAAATCTGTGATAGGAAATAAAATCAGTTCCTCTATGTTTTTAGTAAAATACAGTATCTTCAGCTGCAGATTTTTAATAAATCCTAGAATTCTCCATGTTTATTAATCCATAAATAGGAAGTTTAGTGTCAGTCCTTAGTGTTTGCTTTCTAGTATTTTTTTTATTCAGCCCCTGTCTGCCTCATGAGACTTCCTCCAGACTTCATCCAATAGACTTGCCTCCTCCAGACTTTATCTAAGGACTCACACCCACCAAGTGACAGTTGCTGCCTGCTGCCTTCTCCCAGAGGAGACCACATCTCAGCCTTTTACCCCTAATGTCGATACCCCTTGCTAGCAGGAAGTAGCCAGAGAGACTCTTTGCCCTTTTTCATAATTATCAAAAGGCTAGAATGTAAGATCTGCATAGGGACATCTCCCTAATTCTTGACTAAATTTCTGCCCAGTATCTGTTACCTAGGTAACTGGCAGACCTGGAAGCAGTCACTTTCCCTTCCTGCTGGGTCACATCCTGGGCCACCTCTGGTCACATGCCTCCCATCTGACCTTAGGAGGGTCCCAGACCCTGAGGTCAAGTCCAGATCCAGTGTGGCCACATATTTCCCCACCTGGCCAGACTTCTTTCTGTCCCTGGACTAGATAAGTCCTGACCAAGGAGTGGGTCACCCCCTTTTCTTATTAGCCATGCCTCTCCATCATGCATGGCTTGGGCAGCAGTTTGGTAAATAAACTTCTTCTCTTGCCTGAATAGCATGTGGTTTTCTCTTCATCGGTTACCTAAGGAAACCTACCTATTTAATATACCTTACACTTGGTAGTCTAATAATCAAATGAAAGCTATAATTAATTCAAGAATTTCAGCCAAAAAAAAGAATTTCAGCTAGACCATTAGTTCCAGAGCAATGATATAATCATTTTAAATATTTAAGTATCACTAGACTAGTTTGGAGATCAAATTCTCCAGGCAACAAAAGAAACCCAAACTTTGGTCTCTACTGGAAGCTTCATATCCACAAAGTAATATGGGCACCAGCTGTAAAGAGAACACTTTCTTCACCACTCACACATAGGATTTCTCTAAAGTGACATTTTTAAAATCAGAAACCAAATTGGATCCTTTCTAAATACTCACTATTCTTACTGCAACCAATCAGCAAACATGAGGGAAGGCCTACAGACACCCCAGATTCCCCAAGTTGTCCTGGCTATCCATAGACAAACCAGGAAAACCCTTTGTCTTGGACAAATATGCCATGAGAGTGGGTTTGTTTTTACTTTGTTTCCTCAAATAATACCATAGATCTCCAATTTTTCTCTAATTAAATCTAACCTTTTATCTTAGAAATGTTTTCTAAATGCATGGTAAAATTTGTATATTATAAATGTAAATACTTAAATGTAAATGTATATTTTAAAATTTCATTTAAAGTTGATATATAATAATCACTTATGAGATACATTATGATAATTAAACACACAGCTAGAAGAAGCATAAGTTTTTGTTTTGTTTTATTTTATTGAAGTCAAACTCATTACCATCCAGATTCTCCCTCTGAAGTCTGGGATTACAAGTGTGTGCTAGAATGCCCAGTTGATAGTTCTTAAACAGAAATTTAACAATAGAATCTGGAGCCTGTGCTTATAAAATGTATTTACTCTGCAATTATTATATCAACATTTCTGCTGAACATGTTTAGTTCTCTTGTCATAATCTATTTTTAAAGGTTACCATGTGTGGAGTATGATTACTTTTAAACTGTGTCTATTTATTTGAAATGGGATCTTTTAATATGATGAAAACTACAAGATATAAAAATATTCTTAGATGCCAGGAGCTGGTGCCTCACACCTGTAATCCAAGCTATCCAGGAAGCTGAGATCAGAGCACTGCAGTTTGAAGCCAGTCCAGGCAGGAAAATCTGTGTGACTCTTATCTTTAAGCAAAAAGCAAGCAATGGAGCTGTGGCTCAGATAGTAGAGTACACAGTACTCTACTTAGTAAAGAAAAATCTCAGGCACAGTGCTCAGGCCCTGGGTTCAAGGCCCATTACTGGTACAAAAGAAAATTTGAGTCGTGACAAGTCTCCTTCCTACCCGTGCAGGAGCTTATGTTCTGTATATCTTGGAGATAAGTTCATATCAGTATATAAATATAAGTCAATCACCCATGCATTAGAGACATATTTAGAGTTGAAATTACTGAATCAAAAATTATATAATTTGTCGAGGCTGGGAAGGTAGCTTGGTGGTAGAGTGCTTGCCTTGCATGCTCAGCACCACATAAGCAAAAAGAAAAAAAAGCCGGAAGTGGTGCTGTGGCTCAAGTGGTAGAGCGCTAGCCTTGAGCTAAAGAGCTGAGGGACAGTGCACAGGCCCAGAGTTCAGGCCCAACGACTGGCCCCCGCTCCCCCCAAAATTATATCTTTTGGAATGCGGATGGCTAAAGAGTATGGTATAGGTTAATTTACACCTATATCAGCAGCATTTGAAGGTATCTGTTTTCTTACATTCTAATCTTCATATTATGTTACCAAACATATAACATAAGTTATATCATATTTAAATTAATTAAATTATATCACATATAGTAAATGTAAGATAATATAGTATAATATGCTATAGTATAGTTTATCATGGCATCTGTTGTTGTTAGAGTCCTTGATTTTTGCCATTCTAACTGGAGTGAGGTGGTATCTCAATGTTGTTTTGATTTGCATTTCTTTTATGGCTAGGGATGTTGAGCATTTCTTCATGTGTCTATTGGCCATACTTCTTTCTTCTTCAGAGAAGTTTCTCTTTAAGTCTTTAACCCACTTATTTATTGGGTAGTTGTTTCTTTGAGGATTTGTTGATGGGGGATTTGATTTTTTGAGTTCCAAGTATATTTTAGATATGAGACCCTAGTCTGTTGTAGGCTAGTGAAGATGTTCTCCCAATCCGTGGGCTTTCTATCGATCTTGCTAGCTATGTCCTTTGCCTTGCAGAAACTCTGCAACTTCATGCAATCCCATTTGTCCAACATTTCTTTGATTTGTTGTGTTTCCGGGTCTCTATACAGAAAATTTCGGCCTGCAGCAAGGAGACCTAGGGTTTCTCCTATTCCATCCTGTAATGTTTTCAGAGTGTCTGCTTTGACTTCGAGGTCTTTGATCCTTTTGGAGTTGATTCTGGTGCAGGGTGATATATAAGGATCTAGCTTAAGTTTTCTACATGTAGTTAACCAATTTTGCCAGCACCATTTACTGAAGAGGCTGTCTTTCTTCCATTCTATTGTTTTAGCTCCCTTATCGAAGATTAGATGGCTATAGGTCTGTAGGTTCATTTCTGGGATTTGAATTCTATTCCATTGGTCCTGAGGTCTGTTCTTATGCCAATACCAAGCTGTTTTGATTACTATGGCTTTATAGTAGAGTTTGAAATTTGGTATTGATATTCCTCCAGCAGTGTTCTTTCCGTTGAGGAGCGTTTTTGCTATTCGGGGTCTTTTATTGTTCCATATGAATTTTTGGATTGCCTCTTCTATTTCCTTGAAGAATGAGGTTGGAATTTTGATAGGTATTGCGTTGAATTTGTAGATAGCCTTGGGAAGTATTGCCATTTTCACAATGTTAATCTTGCCAATCCAGGAGCATGGGAGGTTTTGCCATTTTTAAAGTTCTGTGTTGATTTCCTTTTTGAAGATTTTAAAGTTTTCATCATAGAGGTCCTTCACTTCTTTGCTTAAGTTAATTCCTAGGTATTTTATTTTTTGTGGGGCTATTACAAATGGAGTTGCTTTCCTAATTTCAGCCACACTTTTCTCATTGTTGGCATACAGAAAAGCCATTGATTTTGGGGGGTTAATTTTATACCCTGCTACTTTGCCAAAGTTTTGAATCAGCTTGAGTAATTTGGGAGTGGAGTCTATGGGATTCTTTAAATAAAAGATCATGTCGTCTGCAAAGAAGGAGAGTTTTATTTCTTCTTTCCCTATTTGGATCCCCTTTAGGTCTGCATCTTGTCTTATTGCTGTAGCTAGGCATTCTAATACTAGATTGAAGAGAAGTGGAGAGAGTGGACATCCTTGTCTTGTTCCTCAGTGAAGAGGAAATGGCTTTAGTTTTTCACCATTAAGTATAATGCTGGCTGTAGGTTTGACATATACAGCCTTTATTGTATTGAGGAATGTTCCATGGATTCCTAATTTTTCCAAAACCTTCATCATAAAGGGGTGTTGGATCTTGTCGAATGCTTTTTCTGCATCTATTGAGATAACCATGTGGTTCTTATTCTTGCTCCTGTTGATGTGATGAATAATATTAATTGATTTGCGTATATTGAACCAGCTTTGCATCCCTGAAATGAATCCTATTTGATCGTGGTGTGTGATTTTTTGGATGAATTGTTGAAGTCGATTGGCCAAAATTTTGTTGAGAAGTTTTGCATCAATGTTCATCAAAGAAATGGGTCTATAGTTCTCTTTCTTTGATGAGTCCCTGCCTGGTTTTAGGATGAGGGTTATGATGGCTTCATAGAATGTGTTGGGTAGTGAGCTTTCTCTTTCAATTTCATTGAAGAGTTGGAGGAGTATTGGTGTGAGCTCTACTTTGAAGGCCTTGTAAAATTATGCTGTTAAACCATCTGGTCCTGGACTTTTCTTAGCTGGGAGGTCTCTTATTGCTGTTTCTATTTCAATTCTTGATATGGGCCTGTTAAGATGGTTTAATTCATCTTGGTTTAGTTTTGGCATGTCAATATTTGCTAGGAAAAGGTCCATTTCTGTCATGTTCTCAAACTTAGCATAAAGTTTTGAGAAGTATTCCCTTATAATGTTCTGAATCTTGGTTGTTTCCGTGGTGATGTTTCCATTCTCATCTCTGAGTTCATTTATTTGGGTGTGTTCTTTTCTTTTTCTGATAAGATTTGCTAAGGGTCTGTCAATTTTGTTAATTTTTTTGAAGAACCAACTCTTAGTTTTGTTGATTCTTTCTATAGTTTTTTTTTGGATTCTAATTCATTTAATTCTGATTTAATTTTGATTATTTCTTTCCGTCTACTGGATTGGGGTTTATCTTGCTGCTCTTTTTCAAAGAGGTTTAGGTGTGTCATTAAATTGCTAGTTTCAGATCTCTCCAATTTGTTGATGTAGGAGCTCAGAGCTATAAATTTGCCTCTGAGTACTGCCTTTGCTGTGTCCCAGAGGAGCTGGTAATTTGTGTGTTCATTTTGGTTGAATAGCATGAACATTTGAATTTCCTTTCTAATCTCGTCCATGACCCACTCGTGATTCAGCAGTGTATTGTTCAGCCTCCATGTGATACTGGACTTTCTTTGGTGGCTTTTGGTATTGAGTTCTAATTTTATTCCCTTGTGGTCAGAGAGAATACAAGGTATAACTTCAATGTTTCTGAATTTAGACAAGTTTGCTTTGTGGCCTAAAATGTGGTCTATTTTAGAAAATGTTCCATGTGCTGCTGAGATAAACGTGTATTCTGATGTTGCTGGGTGAAATGTTCGGTAGATGTCTGTTAAATCTAGTTGATCTATGCAGCTGTTTAGATCTGCGGTTTCTCTGTTGAGTTTTTGTGAGTTGATCTATCTAGTGAGGAGAGTGGCATGTTCAAATCCCCAACAATTAATGTCTTTGGATTTATATGGGATTTGAGGGAAAGTAGTGTTTCTTGGATAAATTTGGGTGCTCCATTGTTTGGCGAATAGATATTTAGAATTGTAATACCCTCCTGAAGGAGAAATCCCTTCATTAGTATGTAGCAACCTTCTTTATCTCTTCTTACGAATTTTAATTTGAAGTCTATTTTATCTGATATTAGGATTGCAACTCCCGCCTGTTTATGGGGGCCGTTTGCTTGGTAGATTTTGTTCCAGCCTTTAACATTGAAAATGTGTTTGCTTTTATGGGCAAGATGTGACTCCTGAAGGCAGCAGATAGAAGGGTTTTGTTTTTTAATCCAACTAGACAGTTTATGTCGCTTAATTGGAGAGTTAAGTCCGTTAACGTTAAGAGATAGGACTGAGAGGTATTTGGGAGTTCCTGCCATGTTATCCACCTTCTTGGGGGCTGCGAAAACTGGGTTCTTCCTATGGTTCTTGGATTCTCAGTTTTGGTGCAGTTAAGTGTCTTTATTGTGGTCTTGTTGGTTTTCTATGTGTAGGACATCTTTAAGAATCTTTTGTAGGGCTGGTTTCTTTGCTATGGAAGGTTTTTATTTGGCCTTCAGTTATGAAGGAGAGTTTAGCTGGGTACAGTATTCTTGGTTGATAGTTGTTTGTTTTTAGGGCATGGCATACATCATTCCAGGCTCTTCTTGCTTTGATTGTCTCTGCTGATTAATCTGAGGTGATTCTAATTGGTTTCCCTTTATAGGTGATTAATCTTTTCCCCTTGACAGCTTTAAGGATCTTTTCCTTGGTCTGTGTTGATCCTGTGTGGATTATAATGTGATGGTGGGATGTCCTATTTTGGTCTGGTCTATTTGTGGTTCTAAAAGTTTCTTGTATCTGAATAAGCCTATCTTTTTGTATGTTTGGGAAGTTCTCTTCTAGGATCCTGTTAAACAAATTTCCTAGACCATTAACTTCTGTTTCTAGGTGCTCCTCTACATCCATTATCCTTAGATTAGGCCTTCTGATGGTGTTTTCCAAGTGTTGGATAGATCTATCATATTTCTTGGACTTGTCTTGGATGGTTGTATGTTCTTTCTCTATAATATCTAGGCTGTCTTCAATCCCTGAGATTCGATCTTCTGCATGGTCTAACCTGCTGTCAAGACTTTCTACTTTGTTTTTAATCTCTTTTCCTTGTAATTGGTCAGTTTTGATGGCTTTGAATTCTTTGTTGAAGCTTTGTTTTAGATCTTGTATGAACTTCTTTACTTCCTTAATTTGGTGTTCAGTGTTTATTCTCAATTCACTTAGTTGATTGGTTATGGTTTCCTTGGACTCCCATTCCTTCTGTTGGGTTCCATTCAGCATTCCCTTTGTGGTCTCCCTGACTTCCTTCAGCTCTTTGTTAATGGATTCCATGAATGCCTTTAGTGATCTTTGTTTATTCTCTTCCTGCTCTCTCAATTCCTGTATTACTTTTGATTAGCTTCCTCCCCTTTGTGGGATTCCTGTAGTTCTCTTTGAGTGTTCTCAGCCTGTTCACGCCATTCCTGCCTTTCTCTTTGAGTATTCTGAAGCTGCTCACGCAAATCCTGTATCAGTTTTTGAGTAGCTTCCTCACGCTTATGATATTCCTGTATAAACTTTTGGATTGCCTCCTCTCTCTCCCTATCATGCTCATACAGAGTCCTTTGTATGTTTTTCAATCGTTTCATTTATCATGTTTGCCAGCAGTGTTCGTAGAGCTATTTGGGAACTCTCCTCTGGATTATTCATTATCTGTTTGGTCCCTGATTATCAAGATTGGGAATTGAGATACCCGGATTTGCCATTTTTCTTGTGTTTTTCTGGCTACTCTGCCCATTTCAGATGAAATAGCACCAGGTTTTGTGCTTGAACACTATCTTAAGGCAACCATCAACCAAAGTCTTAATTTGTAGTCAATAGTCTACAGATACGACCTAGTTCAACAGATACATCTATTCAACATCAAACAACTATATGTTAATGGGCTTCGAACCGCAAAGAAGAATTTGGGAAACCAGAGATTATTAGGGTTAGGGATAGATGTGGGTAAAAAATAGGAATAGATTGGTGTGGGATGCACAGGGAGAGTTAACTAAGTCCTAATCTCAATGAAGGAAATAGGTTGGGTAGGATGAAAGTAGAGAGAGAGAAAAAAAGAAGATAGGGAAAGGGAAAACAAAAGAGACCAGAAAAAATGGAAAAGTAAAAATTAATAGTA